>NC_073635.1:38485075-38788106 GCF_029407905.1 Bubalus kerabau
GGAACTGTTGGGTATCTATTTTAAATATATCAGTGTCTACTTGGCATTTCCAAATGTCCAGTCTATCTCTCTCCCAACCTTGCTTGTACTACCTCTTTTCCTTTTTGTAAATTCTCCACCATCATTTCCTTCTATTGTTTTTCTTCTATGCTTACCAAAATATTTGTACATAATTCCTTATATGTCTGATGTCCACACTGCCTCTTTAGGCTGTATTTTTTGTCTTTTAACATGCCTTGCAATTCTTTTGTTGCTGTTGAAAGTAGTGCAGAGTGTACTGGGCTAAAGACACTGAGGAAAAAAAAGCTTTTATTATGAGACTTCATATTAATCTCACTAAGAGTTACACTGTATTTATTGTTTGCTGTATCTTGATACAAAAGCTAAAATTTTCTCTAGTGGTTTTTGTCTCCATTGTTATCTTTGTGTGTCCCCAAAACACACTGTATTTTCTTTTGTGTGTGGTGAATTAATACATGTTTTACTTTTAAATAATTTTATATTTAGAAAAGTGCCAAGAAGATAATAGGGAGGCTTCTTGTATACACTTTACCTAGCTACTGCTAATGTTAACATCTTTTATAACCATGTATTTTTACCAAAATTAAAAAATCAACATTTGTATAATACTATTAAGTAAACTAAAGGAAGGCTTTACTAGTATTTTACCAGTTTTCCCACAGCAGGCTTTCTTTAAAGTTTTTCCAGATTTATTTAAATATATAACACTGTATAACATTAAGGTATATGATATGATGATTTTTATACAGTATATAGTGCAAAATATTTACAATGATAAAACTAGTTAGCACATTCTTTACCTGACATAATTACTATTTTGTTGCTGTTGTTTTCTTGTGAGAAAATTGAAGTTCTACTGCTATAATAACTTTTAAGAATGTAATACAAGCATTTTTTATTGATAAAGAGTCTTATGAATAAAATAAATATGAAGATAAAAAAAAGAATGTAATAAAATATTGTAGTAATACTTATCTTGTTGTTCCAGATCCCTGGAACTTATCCATCTTATGATCAATGCTTGTACATTTTGACCAATATCTCCTAATTTCCTCCACCTATCAGAACTTTGCAACCATCATTATACTTTCTATTTCTTTGAGTTTGTTGTCTTTAGATTCCACATATAAGTGAGATCATACAGTATTTGTGTTTCCTTGTCTGACTTATTTCTCTTAGTATAGCACTTTCAAAGCCTCTCCAAGTTGTTACAAATGGCAAGATTCCTCCATTTCTGTGGCTGAATAATGTTCCATTATTATGTGGCTGCAAGGTCTGTTGGGGTCTTCAGTGGCACCTCTAGGGTCAAGGAACTTGGGATCAGGACAGGTAGTACTGGTGGCTGTAACCAATGATGTGCACATATTCAGCTGTATGGGGCCAGCTTCAGGGGCCTGTGTAGTATCAGGCACCAATTGCGGGCACACATGTAGTGGTGAAGAAGAGGGCTAACAGCAAGGATCAAGGAACAACTGTGGGCACACTGGCAGATGCAAGCCTCTGGCTGTTTTTATGTGCTTCTGTGACTACAGGTTCTCTCCATTGTCACAAGACAGATGGCAGGGCACAAGTCCACTTGCCACATGCATATGCATATGGCAGTGAAGGCTAGTGATGTGTATTGGACCCGTAGTATGCAGTGCTAACTGCTGGTAAGTCCAGTGATACAGGCAGTGACAGGGCTTAGGGCTTTATCTAGGCCCAAAGGAACTGTGGGACCCCTATGTCAGTATACAGTCCTGTGGCAGCAGGATCTTAGGGCACAAAGTGGTAGATAGATATGACAAGGGTCTGCCAGGGACATGCAAATGCACAGCTGGGGTGAGCCCAGTGGTGCAGGCAGTGGGGGTCATGGCTGTAGATGTGCACTTCTGTAGTTGCAGAATATCACATGGGCACATGGCAAATGGCAGGGCATATCTCTACATGGTCACATGGCAGTGGGGCCACTAACAGGGTTCCAGGCTATTGATGTGCAAGTGTACAACTGGAAAAGCTAGGCCCAATCACACACATAGCAGTGGGCTTGGCCATGGGAGTTGAGGCTGGTACCTTGCATGGGAACAGTCACGGAGATCTGGACTGACTGGCAGTGTAGAGATACCTTTAAAAATGAGACTTTCTAGAGATTTTAATGCAAACTTGTTCATATTGAGCTGCTAGAAACTCATCAATTATAGTTTAGCTCTTCTTTCTCTGTTTCTGGTTCTCACAAAACAGAAAACTTCAGGAAGCTGTGAATTTTTATTTCCTTGTCTGTCTCTCCAACTCTGGGGACAGAAGTTTGACCTGACTTCAATTATTTTATAAATCGAAGAAACTGTTGCTGTTGTTCAGTCACTCAGTCATGTTCATCTTTTTGTGACCTCATGGACTGCAGCATACCACTTACACAGTCTCCCTACACAGCTTGCTCAAACTCATGTTCATTGAATCGGTGATGCCATCCAACCATCCCATCCTCTGTCATTCCCTTATCCTCCTGCCTTTAATTTTTCACAGCATCAGAGTCTTTTCTAAGTCAATCAGCTCTTTGAATCAGATTGTCAAAGTATTGGAGCTTCAGCTTCAGCATCAGTCCTTCCAATGTCAGGACTGATTTCCTTTAGGATTGACTGGTTGGATCTCCTTGCAGCCCAAGGGACTCTCAAGAGTCTCCTCCAACACCACAGTTCAAAAGCATCAATTCTTGGGTGTTCAGCATTTTTTATGGTCCAGCTCACACATTTGTACATGACTACTGGATAAACAAAAAACAAAAAACAAAAAACTATAGTTTTGACTAGACAGACCTTTGTTGGCAAAGTAATGCCTCTGCTTTTTAACAAGCTGTCTAGGTTTGTCATAGCTTTTCTTCCAAGGACAAGTGTCTTTTAATTTCATGGCTGCAGTCACCATCTGCAGTGATTTTGAAGCCCAAGAAAATAAAGTCTTTCACTGTTTCCATTGTTTCTTCATCTATTTGCCATCAAGTGATGTGAGTGGATGCCATAATTTTAGTTTTTTTATTGTTGAGCTGTAAGCCAACTTTTCTCGCTCTCCACTTTCACCTTCATTAAGAGGTTCTTTAGTCCCTCTTCACTTTCTGCCATAAAGGTGGTGTCATCTACATATCCGAGGTTATTGATATTTCTCCTGGCAATCTTTATTCCAGCTTGTGCTTCATTCAGGCTTGCATTTTGCATGATGTACTCTGCATATAAATTAAATAAGCAGGATGACAATATACAGCCTTGACATACTCCTTTCCCAATTTTGTGCCGGCCTATTGTTCCGTGTGATGTTCTAACAGAATCTAAGAAGACCTGTCTATTTTTAGCTTGTTCATTTTTTCTCATTTAATGCATAGGAATGACAACTTTCAAGCTCCATATACAATGAACCAAAACCAAAAGTGACACTCCAATACTGTATATTTAATTCCTTCTCTTTGAAATACCTTGAATGGTCTCTGTTTTTAAAACAGAATTCAATCATATCTCACAAAAGTTAACAGATATCAATCATATTATATTATCTAAAATTATGGTAATACTTACCTAACAAATATTATTATCAGTGGTTCAAAGTAAATCTCTGCCATTCTATCTTCTAATTCACTAATCCTATCTTCTGCTTCTGTTATTCTACTATTTGTTGTCTGCACTTTAATATTTTAGTGTTAACAAACATTATTTTCACTAAGTGCAACTATTATGTCTCCAAATTTTAAAGAAAGTTATTCGAAAAGAAAATAGATGTGGGGAAGAAAGAGAAGGAGATAATGAAGAGGAGGGAGGACAGGAACCAAGAAAGAAAAGAGAATGGAAAGAAGCAAAGGGGGAGAAACATCGTAGAAGCTATTGATGCTGGTTATTAATAGGTTACTAGTAGCTTCCAATAGATAGAGGACCACTTCAATACAGGAAGGTGTCAATAAGTAAGAGACTGGTAAATATATATACTGAATATTTAAACTGCATGTTCATTTCCTTTTGGAAAGATAGAGAGAAGTAATACAAAATATAAAGTGTAATTTAATCGGAGATATATCTTAATTCAGTTCAGTTCAGTTCAGTCACTCAGTCGTGTCCGACTCTTTGTGACCCCATGAATTGCAGCACGCCAGGCCTCCCTGTCCATCACCAACTCCCAGAGTTCACTCAGACTCACATCCATCGAGTCAGTGATGCCATCCAGCCATCTCATTCTCTGTCGTCCCCTTCTCCTTTTGCCCCCAATCCCTCCCAACATCAGAGTCTTTTCCAATGAGTCAACTCTTCACATGAGGTGGCCAAAGTACAGGAGTTTCAGCTTTAGTAGTTGTTTTAAATAGATACTGTTTTGTTTAAAATGAGATTAAAGGCTGAGGGTCAGAAGAGTGAATGATAGTAGGCAAGAGAGATCAGACATTTGATAATGTATTCTCCTGGAGGATATGAAAAAGGGTGGATTTGAAAGCATGGTATTTTAAAAAATGATGCTATTAAACTGTTTGCCCTCCTGGGAAAAGTTTATGTATCTGTTATAAAAGGACACCTTTTCCTTTAGGCAAAATAACTAAAGCAAAACTGAGAGACAGGCTTGCTTAGCCAAGCATCTGAATATGGGGGTTGTCCATGAACCATTTTTATACCTATAACCTTGGAAAAGTCCTTTAGTGCTCTCTGTGTTGGTTACTGCATCAATAATATAAATATAATAAGGATTTGAGGAAGCTTAGTGAGATAATGTCTCTAATGCGGATTTCAAAATAAATTAAAGAAATTAGTTTCTTGCATGTGCAGCCACTGGCAAGAGTGATAAAGTGAACATTTGCGGCAGGCGCTAGGTCAGAGGATCTTGTAGGAAAATACATTCACACCTTTAAGCTTATGAATAAGCCAACATAAAACACTGGCTATGGCTTAAAGAACTCTAAATTTTCTGTTTAAACATTGTGAATGAAAGAAAGTAGGGAAAACCAATAGACCATTCAGTTCAGTTCAGTTCAGTCGCTCAGTCATATCTGACTATTTGTGATACCGTGCATCACAGCACACTACGCCTCCCTGTCCATCACCAACTCCTGGAGTTCACTCAAACTCCTGTCCATCGAGTTGGTGATGCCATCCAGCCATGTTATCCTCTGTCATCCCATTCTCCTGCCCCCAATCCCTTCCAGCATCAGAGTCTTTTCCAATGAGTCAACACTTCGCGTGAGGTGGCCAAAGTATTGGAGTTTCAGCTTCAGTATCAGTCCTTCCAATGAACACCCAGGACTGACCTCCTTTAGAATGGACTGCTTGGATCTCCTTGCAGTCCAAGGGACTCTCAAGAGTCTTCTCCAATGCCACAGTTCAAAAGCATCAATTCTTCAGTGCTCAGCTTTCTTTATGCTCCAAATCTCACATCCATACATGACGACTGGAAAAACCATAGCCTTGACTAGATGGACCTTTGTTGGCAAAGTAATATCTCTGCTTTTCAATATACTATCTAGGTTGGTCACAACTTTCCTTCCAAGGAATAGTGTCTTTTAATTTCATGGCTGCAATCACCATCTGCAGTGATTTTGGAGCCTAAAAATATAAAGTCTGGCACTGTTTCCACTGTTTCCCCATCTATTTCCCATGAAGTGATGGGACCAGATGCCATGATCTTAGTTTTCTGAATGTTGAGCTTTAAGCCAATGTTTTCACTCTCCTCTTTCACTTTCATCAAGAGGCTTTTTAGTTCCTCTTCACTTCACTTTAGTTCCTCTTCACTTTAGTTCCTCTTCACCCATAAGGGTGGTGTCATCTGCATATCTGAGGTTATTGATATTTCTCCTGGAAAACTTGATACCAGCTTGTGCTTCTTCAAGCCCAGCGTTTCTCATGATGTAAGCTGCATATAAGTTAAATAGGCAGGGTTACAATATATAGCCTTGACATACTCCTTTTCCTATTTAGAACCAGTTTGTTGTTCCATGTCCAGTTCTAACTGTTGCTTTCTGATCTTCATATAGGTTTCTCAAGGCAGGTCAGGTGGTCTTAGATTCCCAGACCATTCAGGTATGACCTAAATCAAATCCCTTATGATTATACAGTGGAAATGAGAAATAGATTTAAGGGACTATATCTGATAGATAGAGTGTCTGATAAACTATGGATGGAGGTCCGTGATATTGTACAGGAGACAGGGATCAAGACCATCCCCATGGAAAAGAAATGCAAAAAAGTAAAATGGCTGTCTGGGGAGGGCTTACAAATAGCTTTGAAAAGAAGAGAAGCTAAAAGCAAAGGAGAAAAGGAAAGATATAAGAATCTGAATGTAGAGTTCCAAAGAATAGCAAGGAGAGATAAGAAAACCTTTCTCAGCAATCAATGCAAAGAAATAGAGGGAAAAAAAAGAACGGGAAAGACTAGAGATTTCTTCAAGAAAATTAGAGATACCAAGGGAACATTTCATGCAAAGATGGGCTTGATAAAGGACAGAAATGGTATGGACCTAATAGAAGCAGAAAATATTAAGAGGTGGCAAGAGTACACAGAAAAACTGTACAAAAAGATCTTCACGACCAAGATAATCACGATGGTATGATCACTCACCTAGAGCCAGACATTCTGGAATGTGAAGTTAAGTGGGCCTTGGAAAGCATCACTACGAACAAAGCTAGAAGAGGTGATGGAATTTCATTTGAGCTATTTCAAATCCTGAAGGATGATGCTGTGAAAGTTCTGCACTCATTATGCCAGCAAATATGGAAAACTCAGCAGTGGCCACAGGACTGGAAAAGGTCAGTTTTAATTCCAATCCCAAAGAAAGGCAATGACAAAGAGGCTCAAACTACTGCACAATTGCACTCATCTCACACGCTAGTTAAGTAATGCTCAAGATCTCCAAGTCATTATTCAGCAGCACGTGAACCTTGAACTTCGAGATGTTCTAGCTGGTTTTAGAAAAGGCAGAGGAACCAGAGATCAAATTGCCAACATCCGCTGGATCATGGAAAAAGCAAGAGAGTTCCAAAAAAACATCTATTTCTGCTTTATTGACTATGCCACAGCCTTTGACTGTGTGGATCACAATAAACTGTGGAAAATTCTGAAAGAGATGGGAATACCAGACCACCTGACCTGCCTCTTGAGAAACCTGTATGCAGGTCGGGAAGCAACAGCTAGAACTGGACATGGAACAACAGACTGGTTCTAAATAGGAAAGGGAGTACATCAAGGCTGTATATTGTCAACCTGCTTATTTAACTTATATGCAGAGTAGATCATGAGAAATTCTGGGCTGGAAGAACACAAGCTGGAATCAAGATTACTGGGAGAAATATCAGTAACCTCAGATATGCAGATGACACCACCCTTATGGCAGAAAGTGAAGAGGAACTAAAAAGCCTCTTGATGAAAGGGAAAGAGGAGAGTGAAAACGTTGGCTTAAAGCTCAACATTCAGAAAATGAAGATCATGGCATATGGTGCCATGGTTTCATGGGGAATAGTTGCGGAAACAGTGGAAAAGTGTCAGACTTTATTTTGGGGGGCTCCAAATTACTGCAGATGGTGATTGCAGCCATGAAATTAAAAGACTTTTACTCCTTGGAAGGAAAGTTATGATCAACCTAGATAGCATATTGAAAAGCAGAGACATTGCTTTGCCAACAAAGGCCCATCTAGTCAAGGCTATGGTTTTTCCAGTGCTCATGTATGGATGTGAGTGTTGGACTGTGAAGAAAGCTGAGCAGTGAAGAACTATGGTGTGTACGAAGACCCTTGGACTGCAAGGAGATCCAACCAGCCCATTCTAAAGGAAATCCTGTGTGTTCATTGGAAGGACTGATGCTGAAGTTGAAACTCCAATACTTTGGCCATCTCATGTGAAGAGTTGACTCATTGGAAAAGACCCTGATGCTGGGAGGGATTGTGGGCAGGAGGAGAAGGGGATGACAGAGGATGAGATGGCTGGCTGGCATCACCGACTTGATGGACATGAGTTTGAGTGAACTCTGGGATTTGGTGATAGACAGGGAGGCCTGACGTGTTGCGATTCATGGGGTTGCAAAGAGTCAGACACAATTGAGTGACTGAACTGAACTGAACTGAACGAACTCAAAATCCATACATGGAAAGAATTTGGATTATACTTATTAATACAAATCTCATATTCTATTTTATAAAGCAGGCCAAGTAGTGAAAACTTTGGCAGTTTCTACACTTATCACCCTGAAATAGCATTTAATTTAAGCATAATTATTTAAAAATTGTTTTGTTTTAACTTAAATATAGTTGATTTACAATTGTGTTAATTTATGCTGTACAACAAAGTGACTAAATTACACATATACATACTTATTTTTTAATATTATTTTCCACTATTGTTTATCTCAGGACACTGAATATAGTTCTCTATGCTACAGAGTGAGTGCATAATTCTTAATTACCATTTAGTTATCTATACTGTATTCTGACTTTATTATCATTTTGGAGTTTTAGAAAAGTTTGTTTTTTCCTTCGTGTAAATATGTCAGGGAAGAATTAAATTGTAAACCAGAATTTGATGGTAGGATTGAGGCTGACAAGAGAGAAAAAAAATTGATTCATTCTCTTCCTCTGTATGTCTGTCTCTACCTCAGCCAAGTTTCTCTGGTATGAATTATTAAAAAAAAAAAAAAAAAAAAAAAAGGCTCAAAAAATTGACAAATGCTTGAAGGTAATGGTGGCCTTTGTAACATGGTTCCCAAGTAAGAAAATGAGGCCTAGATATATTTCTATAGGCTAAATCAGCTCCTGAATTTGAATATGCAATATGGTATGTAATGTACATTTAGTCTGTTTTTGCTTTTAATCTGTTTTTTCTTTCTTGATTGAAACTGAGGAAATCTCAAATTTAGGCCACAGGAAAGAAATTACTTATAAGAGGAGACTGATTATTATTTTGAAGAATGATCTGTGCTTAGTTTATTTGTTTCAGACATGTCTGACTTTTTGCTACCCATGGACTGTAACCCTCCAGTCTCCTCTATTCATGGGATGTTCCTGGCAAGAATATTGGAGTGGGTTGCAATTTCCTTCTCAGGGGAACTCCCTGACCCAGAGATTGAACACATGTCTCCTGCAAGACTCTCCTGCAATGCAGGCAGATTCTTTACCACTGAACCAACTACTGGAAGAGTGGTCTACAAAGCCATTTACGCAAATTACTCAATGCATAGGTTCTGAAAAACCAAAGATATGAGTAGACATTTGTGGTATTAAAAATGATACCAAAAAAAAAAAAATCCCACACCTTCAGTTTAGTCGCTCAGTCGTGTCTGACTTTGCAACCCTATGGACTGGAGCACATCAGGCCTCCCTGTCCATCACCAGCTCCCAGAGTTTACTCAAACTCATGTCCATTGAGTCAGTGATGCCACCCAACCATCTCATCTTCTGTTGTCCCCTTCTCCACTCACCTTCAATCTTTCCCAGGATCAGGGTCTTTTCAAATGAGTCAGTTCTTCGCATCAGGTGGCTAAAGTATTGGAGTTTCAACTTTAGCATCAGTCCTTCCAATGAATACTTAGGAATGATTTCATTTAATATGGACTGGTTGGATCTCCTTGTTGTCCAAGGGACTCTCAAGTTTCTCCTCTAACACCACAGTTCAAAAGCATAAATTCTTCAGTGCTCAGCTTTCTTTATATACCAACTCTCACATCTGTACATGACTAGTGGAAAAATCATAAATTTTACTATATAGACATTTGTTGGCAAAGTGATGTCTCTGCTTTTTAATATGCTGTCTAGGTTGGTCACAGTTTTCTTTCAAGGAGCTGCAATCACTATCTGGAGTGATTTTGGAGCTACCCACCCCCACCCCCCCAAAAAAAATAGTCTGTCACTGTTTTCACTGTTTCCCCATCTATTTGCCATGAAGTGTTGGGACCAGATGCAATGATCTTAGTTTTATGAATGTTGAGTTTTAACCCAACTTTTTCACTCTCCTCTTTCACTTTCATCAAGAGGCTGTTTAGTTCTTTGCTTTCTGCCATTAGGGTGGTATCATCTGCATATCTGAGGTTATTTATAATTCTCCCGAAAATCTTGATTCCAGCTTGTGCTTCATCTAGCCCAGCATTTCTCATGATGTACTTGGCATATTTGTTAAAAAAGGCAGAGTGACCATATACAGCCTTGACATACTCCTTTCCCAATTTAGAACGAGTCTGTGGTTCCATGTCCCGTTCCAACTGTTGATTCCTGACCTGCATACAGATTTCTCAATACGCAGGTCAGGTGGTCTGGTATTCCTATCTCTTTAAGAATTTTCTATCTCTTTAAGAATTTTGTGGTCCACACAATCAAAGGCTTTGGCATAGTTAATAAAGCAGAAATAAATATTTTTTTCTGGAAATATCTTGGTTTTTTGATAATCCAACGGATGTTGGCAATTTGATCTCTGGGTCCTCTGCCTTTTCTAAGACCAGCTTAAACATCTGGAAGTTCACAGTTCATGAACTGTTGACTTGGCTTGGAGAATTTTAAGCATTACTTTACTAGCGTGTGAGATGAATGCAATTGTGTGGTAGTTTCAGCATTCATTGCCATTGCCTTTCTTTGGGATTGGAATGAAAACTGACCTTTTCCAGTCCTGTGGACACTGCTGAGTTTCCCAAATTTGCTGGCATATTGATTGCAGCACTTTCATAGCATCATCTTTTAGGATTTGATACAATTCAACTGGAATTCTGACACCTCCACTAGCTTCATTCATAGTGATGAATCCTAAAGTCCACTTGACTTCATGTTCCAGGATGCCTTGCTCTATGTGAGTGATCACACCATCGTGATTATCTGGGTTTTGAAGATCTATTTTGTACAGTTCTTCTGTGTATTCTTGTCACCTCTTCTTAATATCTTCTGCTTCTGTTAGGTCTATACCATTTCTGTCCTTTATTGTGCCCATCTTTGCATGAAATGTTCCCTTGGTATACCTAGTTTTCTTGAAGAAATCTCCAGTCTTTCCCATTCTATTTTTCCCCCTCTATTTCTTTGTATTGATCACTGAAAAAGGCTTTCTTATCTCTCCTTGCTATTCTTTGGAACTCTGCATTCAAATCCCATACCTTAGATGAGTTTTAAATATTTTAGTTCATCTTAATAATATCATTGGAACTATACATTTTTTCTACAACTTGTACTAATAATGTAATTAGAGGAGAAAGATGGTCCTTGAGTTTGTGATGTTTGTGGCATTATGAACTAAATTTCACAAACCCAAAGTAACTCACAAAAACAAAATTCTGGCAAAGGAGGTCTCAGATCCAGCCAACTGATGATTTTATTCTCTTGAAAAATTAAAATTTGTTTTACATTGCTAGATTATGAACATTTGTTTCATTTGTGCACTGATGAGTAGTGGAATTACATTTCTAGACCAATATCATAAGTGATATTCTTCCAGAGAATACAAAATATAGTATAATAATAATAATAGTAATAATATTAATGAAACCGTCTCTGAGTATAAATTAAAACTAAAGATGTTTAAATATGATTTCTTTGGTATTTCATGCCATGAAAGAAAACCTCAGCCTTTGAGATGTTTGCAAACAGACAAAGAAATAAAACTTATTTCCATAACAGCCAACAAAAAATTAATTTGGAAAGGTAAGTAGTCCCAGGAATTCAAGTAGGAAATTGGCCAGATTAAACAGGACAACTAAGGTTGAAAACTTTATGAAAATTCAACCCTATAGAAATAATTGTGTAGAAGTCTAGGAAGAAGATTAAATTCCAAGGTGACTAATGGCAAATGAGTGAAGGAGTTGAAAAGTATGAGGGAGGAATTCTGTGCAACTCATAAAGTATTGTGGATAACTTAGTAGGAAAGAAAAATAGATCTCCATAAAAGCAAAACATTTTCCATAAAACATTTGTGGAAATCACTAATAATCTGGCAGAGGACTGACAGAGAAGAAAAATAACTTTATGTGGTTCTCCAAGTCTCAGAGAAAAAAGGAGAATGTTTACTCTGACTGTATTGGATATGTGCAGGTTTCACACAGTTCAGTTATAGCTTACTTTGGGAGAAAGAGTAGGTAAAGAGATAGGAATGGATAAACCACAAACTCCTATCTTTAAATGTAAAAAATAAAAAAAATAAAAATAAAGAAAAAAAAAAAAGAAAAGCAAGAGACAGTTCCAACTGGTTTACCTACTACCAAAATTCTTCATGCTCATGTAGTCAAATCTACAGCATTTATTCATCACTAAGTAATGATTCCAAATTAGTATAGCCTTAGTGCCTGTACTAATTCATTGGATTTTGGTCACTAAATATTCCACAGGGGACAAAATCGCCCTTGTTTAGCTAGCTGTAAGTTAACTCTTGGAGGATGATAGGAGAGTCTTGGCCAAAGGGCAGTCTAGAGATTCGGGAAAAACTATTCCAAAGGATACTTATTTTGATGATTTCACATGTTAATAAGGTAATGCTCAAAATCCTTCAAGCTAAGCTTCAGCAGTACATGAATTGAGAATTTCCAGATGTACATAGCTAGGTTTAGAAAAGGCAGAGGAATCAGAGATCAAATTGCCAACATTCGTTGGATCATAGAGAAAGCAAAGGAATTTCAGAAAAAAAAAAAAAAACCAAAACAAAACCCTACCTCTGCTTCATTGCCTACACTAAAGCCTTAGACAGTGTGAATCACAACAAGCTGTGGAAAATTCTTAAAGTGATGGGAATACCAGACCACCTTACCCACCTCCTGAGAAATCTGCATGCAAATCAAGAAGCAACAGCTAGAACTAGATAAGGAACAGTAGACCAGATTCAAAATTGGGAAAAGAATACAACAAGGCTGTGTATTGTCAGCCTCCTTATTTAACTTATATGCAAAGTGAAGTGAAGTGAAGTCGCTCAGTCTTGTCCAACTCTTTGCGACCCCATGGACTATAGCCTATCAGGCTCCTCCATCCATGGAATCTTCCAGGCAAGAGTACTGGAGTGGGTTGCCATTTCCTTCTCCAGGGGATCTTCCCTACCCAGGGATCGAACCTGGGTCTCCCGCATTGTGGGTGGACGCTTTATCCTCTAAGCCACCAGGGAAGCATATGTAGAGTGCATCATGCTAAATGCCAGGCTGGATGAATCACAAACTGGAATCAAGATTACTGGGAAAAGCATCAACAAACTCAGATATGCAGATGATACCACTCTAATGACAGAAAGGGAAGAGGAGCTAAAGATCCCCTTGATGAGGGTGAAAGAAGAGAGTGAAAAGCTGACTTAAAACTCAACATTTAAAAAGCTAAGATAGTGGCATCCAGTCTCATTACTTCATAGCAAATGTGCTATACTTAGTCACTCATTAATGTGTACTCTTTGCAACCCCATGAGCTCTGTACATAGGGATTCTCCAGGCAAGAATATTGGAGTGGGTTGCCATGCCCTCCTCCAGGCAATCTTCCCAATCCAGGGATAAAACCTAGGTCTCCTGCATTGTAGGTGGATTCTTTACTGTCTGAGCCACCAGGGAAGCCCAATAATAGAAAAGGAAAAGGTGGAAGCAGTGACAGAGTTTTTTTTTTTTTTTTTGGAGGTGGGGGCTCTAAAATAACTTCAAATAGTGACTGTAGCCATGGAATTAAAATATACTTGCTTTTTGGAAGGAAAACTATGATAAACCTAGACAGTGTATTAAAAAACAGAGATATCACTTTGCTGACAAAGGTCCATATAGACAAAGCTATGGTTTTTCCAATAGTCATGCTTGGATGTGAAAGCTGGGAAATTTAAAAAAAAGGCTGAGTGACAAAGAATTGATGCCTTTAAACTGTGATGCTAGAGAAAATTATTGAGGGTCCCTTGGACAGTAAGGAGGTAAAACAAGTCTGTCCTAAAGGAAATCAACTCTGAATATTCATTGGAAGGACTGATGCTGAAGCTCCAATACCTGATGAGAAGTTAGATAGCATCTCGGACTCAATGGGCAGGAATCTGAGCAAACTCTGGGAGATTGTGAAAGACGAGGATGCAGTCCATGGATTACAGAAAGTTGGACACAACTTAGTGACTGAATAGCGGAGGACTAAATTGTCCTCTGTACCTGATAATTCAATTTGATATTATTTCGTCTGATTATTTTCTTTTTTCTGTAATTTGATATTTTTTGTTAAAATCTGTAATATTTACTTTACTTATAATCATAGAAAAAGAAGAGGCACAAATTTAAATTTGAGTAGTAGTTTTTGGTGAAAGATTATCTAAAACTAGGTGGTGATGACAAGGGCAATTATGACGGGATTTTTAAGAAAGTGACTCACAAAACATAGGGCCCACCCAGTCAGTTCCTTTCAAAAATATGCTGCTTATCATCTCAATTTCAGAACCCTGGAGTTTCACTTTATTCATTTTTTAACATGGAATACATTGCCCATTAATAATTGATAAACTGCGACTAATAATAACACAGTTTGAAGACTGGAGAATAGAGTGTCTCAATTTTAGACAATAGAGTATGTGGTGCTGGACTTATTTATATTATAGATGAAAGTAGACATTAAAATTCTCTAATTTTCAAAAAAATGATAAACGGGATTGAAAACCACTTTTATTTTTACTTGTGAGCAGTATAAGTAAAATCCACGAGTGGGCAGATTAATGGCAGATATGTGTCAATGTGGTGATGTACCATATAGAGAACAAATCATGCTGCTGCTGCTGGTTCTAAGTCGCTTCAGTTGTGTCCGACTTTGTGCAACCCCGTAGACGGCAGCCCACCAGGATCCCCCGTCCCTGGGATTCTCCAGGCAAGAACACTGGAGTGGGTTGCCATTGTCTTCTCTGAGAGAACCTATAATGAGAAGAACTCAAATCTACTCATCTAAGGGAACTCAAGTAAATTACATAGAAATCTGTTTAAGAATTGCTTTACAATACAAAATTTAGTGTAAGTACAAACAAAAATTTAGATATTGAGGTGGACAAATATAAAAGATATAATGACATGGAGTTGTGGTGGCAATGAAAAGTTTTTTTTTTTTTTTTTTTTTAAAGCGTTTTGAGGATATAAGTTTGAAAGTGTTTTGAAGGGAACCTGTTTTTAGTTCAGATTGTAAACTTATACTATGGGAATCACACCTTAAAAGTTTTATTTTATTTTATATTTTTCATCTTCCATATTACAGTACTTAGTTACTGGATGATTGATTAATTGCAAAGTGTTCCCTGAAAACATTCAAATGCATTGTCAAGTGGGAAACAAAGACTTAGAAAGTTGTTAACATTATCAAATGATTGTTGAATGGAGAATGAAATAAGTTACAATTAAAATGTCTTGCAAAACAATTTAGAGTCTTGCAAAACTATTTGAATTTCTACTCAATACCAGGAGGAGACATAAAATTTGGAAGTAATCCTAAAAAAGAAAACTAAAATGCTTTAAAATATTTTGAAGGAAAAAAAAAAAATATTTTGAAGGACATTATCTCCTATAGGAGCACAGTTAGTCAATTAAAACTTAGGTAAGTCTTTGAGAATGTATGATATCAGGAGACTATATAATCTTATTAATATTTATAAAATGATAAAATAAAAGTGTGAAAAATATATTTCAACATATTCTCTTCTCATTTCCCTCATCTATGTTCAGAATCATAATTACTAAAAGCCTTAGGAGGTATAGCCTACCCTCTAACTCATTATCTCTTCTTATCCGTTATGCAATTACTAAATAATAAAGTTGGCTTAAAGCTCAACATTCAGAAAATGAAGATCCTGGCAGCCAGTCCCATCATTTCCTGGGAAATAAATGGGGAAACAGTGGAAACAGTGTCAGACTTTATTTTTGGGGGCTCCAAAATCATTGCGGATGGTGACTGCAGCCATGAAATTAAAAGACGCTTACTCCTTGGAAGGAAAGTTATATCCAACCAAGATAGCATATTCAAAAGCAGAGACATTACTTTGCCAACAAAGGTCCATCTAGTCAAGGCTATGGTTTTTCCAGTGGTCATGTATGGATGTGAGAGTTGGACTGTGAAGAAGGCTGAGCGCCGAAGAATTGATGCTTTTGAACTGTGGCGTTGGAGAAGACTCTTGAGATTCCCTTGGACTGCAAGGAGATCCAACCAGTCCATTCTGAAGGAGATCAGCCCTGGGATTTCTTTGGATGGAATGATGCTAAAGCTGAAACTCCAGTACTTTGGCCACCTCATGCGAAGAGCTGACTCATGGGAAAAGACTCTGATGCTGGGAGGGATTGGGGGCAAGAGGAGAAGGGGACGACAGAGGATGAGATGCCTGGATGGCATCACTGACTTGATGGACGTGAGTCTGAGTGAACTCTGGGAGTTGGTGATGTACAATGAGGCCTGGCGTGATGCGATTCATGGGGTCACAAAGAGTCGGGAATGACTGAGTGACTGAACTGGTACATTAAATTAGAAATAATTTATTTATTCTCTTTTCTGTTGATTTTCACCAAGGAGGTTGTGTTAGCATGTGCATATCTACTACCATTTTAAATATATCTCATATATATATAAATAATATATGATATATATATATAAATAATATATATAAATATATCTCATATATATATATAACAAATTGGTATATTTGAAAAATAATATCGTTAGATTTAAAACAATCAGCAATTTAAAACAATGTTGATTTTGTTTCTTGAATTTCCTTGAGAATGGCTGAAGGTAATTCTTCATGTTTAAGTGTATGGAAAATGTGTTTGGGTATTGTAAATCTTATTAATGTATATTTGCTTTGTTCTCCCTAGACCTTCTTATGAGTAAGAATTTATATATATATATATATATACACATATATATATTTACAACTTTCAAGAATGAAAGAACTCCAGTAAATAAGTTATTGTGGAGAAATCTTTACCTACATGCTTTTCCATATTTGTTAAATAACTTAGTCAAATAGCTTGCTGTACAAAGGAGTGTTTATATTTGAAATTTTATATTTGTATCATTTGTATGTAAAATCTCAATGTGAATCAGATCAGATCAGATCAGTCACTCAGTCGTGTCAGACTCTTTGCGACCCCATGAATTGCAGCACGCCAGGCATCCCTGTCCATCACCAACTCCCAGAGTTCACTCAGACTCACGTCCATCAAGTCAGTGATGCCATCCAGCCATCTCATCCTCTGTCGTCCCCTTCTCCTCCTGCCACCAATCCCTCCCAGCATCAGAGTCTTTTCCAATGAGTCAACTCTTCGCATGAGGTGGCCAAAGTACTGGAGTTTCTGCTTTAGCATCATTTCTTCCAAAGAAATCCCAGGGTTGATCTCCTTCAGAATGGACAGATTGGATCTCCTTGCAGTCCAAGGGACTCTCAAGAGTCTTCTCCAACACCACAGTTCAAAAGCATCAATTCTTCAGTGCTCAGCCTTATTCTCAGTCCAACTCTCACATCCATACATGACCACTGGAAAAACCATAGCCTTGATGAGACGAACCTTTGTTGGCAAAGTAATGTCTCTGCTTTTCAATATGCTATCTAGATTGGTCATAACTTTCCTTCCAAGGAGTAAGCGTTTTTTAATTTCATGGCTGCAGTCACCATCTGTAGTGATTTTGGAGCCCAGAAAAATAAAGTCTGTCATTGTTTTCACTCTTTCCCCATCTATTTCCCAGGAACTGATGGGACTGGATACCATGATCTTCATTTTCTGAATGTTGACCTTTAAGCCAACTTTTTCACTCTCCACTTTCACTTTCATCAAGAGGCTTTTGAGTTCCTCTTCACTTTCTGCCATAAGGGTGGTGTCATCTGCATATCTGAGGTTATTGATATTTCTCCCTGCAATCTTGATTCCAGCTTGTGTTTCTTCCAGTCCAGTGTTTCTCATGATGTACTATGTATATAAGTTAAATAAACAGGGTGACAATATACAGCCTTGACGAACTCCTTTTCCTATTTTGAACCAGTCTGTTGTTCCATGTCCAGTTCTAGCTGTTGCTTCCTGACCTGCATACAAATTTCTCAAGAGGCAGATCAGGTGGTCTGGTATTCCCATCTCTTTCATAATTTTCCACAGTTTATTGTGATCCACACAGTCAAAGGCTGTGGCATAGTCAATAAAGAAGAAATAGATGCTTTTCTGGAACTCTCTTGCTTTTTCCATGATCCAGCGGATGTTGGCAATTTGATCTCTGGTTCCTCTGCCTTTTCTAAAACCAGCTTGAACATCTGGAAGTTCACGGTTCACATGTTGCTGAAGCCTGGCTTGGAGAATTTTGAGCATTACTTTACTAGCGTGTGAGATGAGTGCAATTGTGCAGTAGTTTGAGCATTCTTTGGCATTGCCTTTCTTTGGGACTGGAATGAAAACTAAAGGGTGCACTAAAGCATAGGTGGCTGCGACGGGCGGCCGAGAGGAGCCACCCCACGTCCGAGGTCAGGGGCAGAAGCCGGGAGGACCCCATGACCAAAGGGCAGTGGCCAAGAGGAGTTACCCCATGTCCAAGGTCAGGGGCAGCGGCCGACAGGAGATACCCAGCATCCGAGGTCAGGGGCGGCAACGAGAGGAGTTACCCCGCATCCGAGGTCAGGGGCGGTGGCCGGAGGAGATACCCCACACCCCTAAGCCCGAGGCCAGGGGTGGCGGGCGGGAGGAGCTACCCCAAGTCCAAGGAGCCGTGGCTACGCAGGCGCAGGAGGGCCTAGAGGAGCTATCCCACACTGAAGGTCAGGAAGGGTGGAGGTGAGGAGATATCCCTTGTCCAAGGTAAGGAGCAATGGCTGCGCTTTGCTGGAACAGCCCTGAAGATATACCCCACGCCCAAGGTAAGAGAAACCCAAGTAAGACGGTAGGTGTTGCAAGAGGGCAACAGACGGCAAACACACTGAAACCATACTCACAGAAAACTAGTCAATCTAATCAATGTGAATAGGTACCTGTTAAGTTTCTCTGGAATATTGTGCATTTCATCAATATGTAAACATGAATTCATTTTTTTTTCAAAATTATCAATATGTAAACATGAATTTATGGTTTTTCAAAACTATCAGTCAATCATCAATTCAGTCATGTCCGACGTTTTGCTACCCCATGAACAGCAGCGTACCAGGCCTCCCTGTCCGTCACCAACTCCCGGAGTCCACCCAAACCCATGTCCATTGAGTCAGTGATGCCGTCCAACCATCTCATCCTCTGTCATCCCCTTCTCCTCCTGCTCTCAATCTTCCCCAGCATCAGGATCTTTTCAAATGAGTCAGCTCTTAGCATCAGGTGGCCAAAGTATTGGAGTTTCAGCTTCTATTTTTTTTTTTTCTTATTTTATTTTTATACATGTTTTAATGCCATTCTCCCAAATCATCCCACCTCCCTCTCCCACAGAGTCCAAAAGACTGTTCTGTACATCTGTGTCTCTTTTGCTGTCTCGCATACAGGGTTGTCATTACCATCTTTCTAAATTCAGCGTCTATTTTAAAACATTTCTGTATCGCTATTTGGTTATCTCCTCTATGGTCTTCAAATATATGTATATGTATATATGTGTGTATAATTAATTTTTAGACCTAAATACTTCACCCCTACAATTATTACTATAATTGTTTATGACATTCCTTATTCCTTTTCTCTCTCTCTTTTTGTATAGCCATAGATATAAATATATAGATGCTATACACATATATATAATTTCAGTAAAGCTACAAATATGAATATATTATATAGATATATAATATTACATATTTATATACATTGTATGTCTCTAATGTTCTTTCTTTACTGCATGCACCATCAACTTTCACTCAGAGTGAGTTCCTTGCATTTGTGGGATGAGTATTTCCTGAAATTTCTGGCTTCTGTCAGTCTGACTCCCAGATCTTACTACATATAGACTATTACTACACTACTTATAGACTATTATGTCTTTTTGCATCAGTTCTATTCGTCTTGGCTGTGTGTGTATATATATATATATATGTATATAAAATACACACATACACACACAGACACATACATATATGTGTATATGGGGCTTCCCTGGTGACTCAGTTGGTAAAGAATCTCATATATATATCTTAACCCTAACCCTATATCTATCAGATTCCTTACCATCTGAGTCACCAGGGAAGCCCCATATATATATATATATACACATATATATATATATATACACACATATATATATGTATATATATATATATGTATATATATTGCAGTGGTCTTAAATACAGGATCTCTAAAGGCAGGTATTTATCTTTGAAATAATATCTATTCCTTATGATGAAATACACTATTTTTTGATTTCTAAGACCTTTTTCTCCCCCCCACTTTGGAAGCTACACATGTATAGTTTAAAATCTTAGTTGAAATAAATCATGCTTCATTGAGTGCAAAAATTTAAAATAATTCCATTAAAACTTTTTAGCTTTATTCAATTTTTTCAGTTTTTCATCCTTCTTAGTTTTCACATTTTTAATTGATTTGCTCTTTTTCTTACTTTTATTGCTTACTGTCTCTGTATACTTATAAATATTTACTTTTATGGAGAACCAATATAATTTATAGGTGTAATTCTTAAAATATGAGTAAAATGAGCATTCTCATTATTATAAACCAGAATTTCATCTTTCCCTCTCTGGTCTCTTGTTTCATTCAAAATATGTGAAATATTTGAAATGTGTGTACAAAAAACATTCCCCTCACTCTTTATATTGTTGTGCATTGATGTGAAATAGGTGTTTAATAAAGGATTCTGCTTCTGGTTAAAATGTAAAAAGCCTCTGCTCAGTCACTCATTATATCAATAACACAGAATTGTATTGTATAATAACACTGATAATTTAAAGTGCCATCAAAGATTTCCTATTGATTAAAGAGATACATGGTAAGATACTTGCCATTTTATAAACTGAATTGAGCTAGAAAATGGTGAAGATACAGCAAACTTACCCTCTCCTACTATACAATGAACTTAAATAAATGGCCTAGAATAATATAGCTAGAGTGCAATTTTTCTCTGAACTATTTTGCTTACTGCTGCTGCTGCTGCTGCTGCGTCGCTTCAGTCGTGTCCAACTCTGTACGACTCCATAGATGGCAGCCCATCAGGCTCCCCCATCCCTGGGATTCTCCAGGCAAGAACACTGGAGTGGGGTGCCATTTCCTTCTCCGATACATGAAAGTGAAAAAATAAAGTGAAGTCGCTCAGTCGTGTCTGACTCCTATTGACCCCATGGACTTCAGCCCACCAGGCCCCTCTGTCCATGGGATTTTCCAGGCAGAGTACTGGAGTGGGGTGCCATTGCCTTCTCCGGGTATTAGTATTAGGAGACAGGAATTTTGGGGAGGTGATTAGGCTTGGGTGTGTGCATGCTCAGTAGTGTCAGACTCTTTGCAACCCCATGAACTGTAACCCAGCAGGCTCCCCTGTTCATAGGATTTTCCAGGCAAGAATTCTGGAGTGGAATTTCTGCATGCCTCATATTTAATGTATTCTATGCATGTCTTTTAACACTTGAAACTCTGTGAATGCTGACTATAGAAAGACTGAAAAAAGTTCAAAAATCCATGGAGGTATAAGAAAAAAATACATGTTTATGTTTAAAGTTAGACATGAAACCCAGCTGACATGAAACCTCTAGCTGAGGATCTAAATATTCAGTTTTGTCATCTCAGTAGCATCTTCATATGGTCTACATGAAATACTTCTGGACACAAGTTGATATAATTGGCACATTTCTGTCATCTAAATTGAGGCAGCAGGAATTGAGAAATCTTCATCCCCATAGGTGATTTCTTAAACTTAGACCCGAGGAATTGTTTCAGAGTCAGGTAGGTAAAGCTTCAGTTATTACATATGAAAGTAGAAGACTTGTCAACTTAGCTTGTCATCTTGGCATTTTTCATGAATGCTGAATTCATTTTTAAAATAAGAACTATGTAGTATAGACACATTATTTATCTGTCTATCTTTTGTCTATCTGGTAGCTCTAGAAATTTTTTTTTTCTATAAGCTCATGAACAGCTTGGACATTTTATTTTTCACATGTTCTATGTATTGCTACACAGTAAAAAATCGTCTACTGTCCTGATTAAGGTGTGTTCAAGATCTATAGGTAGCTCCAAAAGATGCAAACACAAGAGAGATGTGAGTTTAAGTGACAGGAAAAAAAGCAAATAAGATAGATGTTAAAAAGATCTCTAATTTCTAGTTTGGGAGTTGGTCCAATGTTAGAAAACAAACAACAGCCAGTTTAGGATAGCTAATACAGAGAAGTCCCTCAAGATCCCTGCTTGCTGTGACTTTCTATGGTCTAAGTCCTCTGATTCTAGAAACACATATTCTTGAAACACACTGTAGAAAAATGACCAGTTGTCAAGACTTTGCATCTCTGAGGTGCTCTATTTATTATTTGGCATATTGGAATAAGTGCTAAGCTACTGCTGCTAAGTCGCTTCAGTCGTGTCCCACTCTGTGTGACCCCATGGACTGTATCCATGGGATTCTCCAGGCAAGAACACTGGAGTTGGTTGCCATTTCCTTCTCCAATGCATGAAAGTAGAAAGTGGAAATGAAATCGCTCAGTCCTGTCTGACTCTTAGCGACCCCATGGACTGCAGCCTACCAGGCTCCTCCATCCATGGGATTTTCCAGGCAACAGTACTGGAGTGGGGTGCCATTGCCTTCTCCCTTGGAATAAGTAGAGAATACCAATTGAAAATGATGTCTTTAAAAAGCTGCTGACGACCCAGAGGGATGGTGTGGGGAGGGAGGAGGGAGGAGGGTTCAAGATGGGGAACACATGTATACCTGTGGCGGATTCATTTTGATATTTGGCAAAACTAATACAATTATGTAAAGTTTAAAAAATAAAATAAAATTAAAAAAAATAAATAAAAAAAATAAATAAAAAGCTGCTGATAAATGTTACCCAAAAAACAAAACAAAACAAAACAAAAAAACCCAGCTAAAACTAAAAATAGCCATAACAATCTTACCAACTCTTGGGATCACAATTTTTGAGCAAGAAGCTCAGAATCAGTGAAATATTTTTTTAAAATATAAATTTATTTATTTTAACTGGAGGTTAATTACATTACAATATTGTATTGGTTTTGCCATACATCAACATGAATCCACCACAGGTATACATGTGTTCCCCATCCTGAACCCCCCTCCCTCCTCCCTCCCGGTATCATCCCTCTGGGTCATCTTAGTGCACCAGCCTCAAAGCATCCAGCATCATGCATCGAACCTGGACTGGCGATTTGTTTCATATATGATATTATACATGTTTCAATGCCATTCTCCCAAATCTTGTTAGTTTTTGGTGTCAACTCTGTTTTCAGCTAGCACCAGTGTGCCATAGCTTATGTCTGCAGGTGTATTTTTCTAGTCATTACTTATTTAATATTCCGCATTTAAGAAGCCTGTTTCTAATTTGCTCTTTTTAAAAAGTGAATTGTTAATAGAGTAATTAAAATTATTATCAGCTATTATTCCAACATTTATCAAAATAAATACATCAGTTGAAATAGACAATTAATTAGCAAAATCTCATATCTGATTCATTTTCATGCATTGTACATTATTTAAACTAAGGAAATCAATGGCAAGTGACAGAAAAGTTTCATTGATTTATTAAACCTCAACTATTTGCTATTTGTTTAATCAAATTTAGACTTAAAAATAGTTTATAGCATACAGGTTAAATTTTCTTATATTTTTTAGCTGTTCTGTGACTTCGCTGCTGTACACAGGCTTTTTCTACTTGCAGTGAGTGGGGCTACTTTTTGTTGTAGTACGTTGGCTTCTCACTGCTGTGGCTTCTCTTGTTGTAGAGCACAGGCTCTAGGCATGTGTGTTCAGTAGTTTTGTCTCATGGGCTCTAGAGCATAGGCTTAGTAGTTGTGGTGCATGGGCTTGGCTGCTCTGAAGCATGAGGGATCTTCTCTGATCAGGGATTGAACCTGTGTCTTTGTGTTGGCAGGCAAGTTCTTACTCACTGAACCATCAAGGAATTCCCTAGAGGTTAAATTCTAACAGAGTCCATGCTTAGTTTGTGGGTGAAAATAATAACAGAATAAGTGCTAAAACAGAACTAGGATTTTAAATAATCAATTGCAAATTTCATCAGTTTTTAGACTCTTTATAAAATAAAACCACTTTAATATTATCTCTGAAATCGTGAAAGATTACTACATGCAGAGGTGGTTATGACTATATTTTATTAATTTTTGAAATATGACCCATGCGTAAACAAAAGAATTAAGTATCTTAAGTGATTACCATTAAGAGTGTTTTTGCTGAATATTTGTGGTCTTTTATAAATTCTGACCTTGAACTTTGGCACAGCTATTTTCCGGCTTTATGTTTCTCCACATGGCATCTATAGATTAAATTGAATCATTAATCACACTAAGCATTTTCTTATAGAGTCCTTGAAGCATTTACTTTGAACTTATATAACATAGAGTTTTAAGTGCGAATAAAACTTCCCGTTTTTCTAAAAGGTCTTTTTTCTTACTGTAAGGAATTAGCTGTTGGTATTCTCAGCTGCAAACTCCTGACAAAGTGATTACCACCCTGTAGTTGTCACAGTCACAGACTGTTAGAAGTAAGAGATTATGTATTCTAACCGCTCATTTTCCCATTTCACTGTCTATGGGAGCTAGTGAAAGATGGACCTAGGCATTTCTACCCTTTTCTGTCAGTTAAAAATAATAACAAAATTCATTTCTCCCCGACAGAATGTAATTGAGATATAGGCAATGATTTGAAGAAACACTAAGCATTTTTGTATAAATCAGTTTCTTTTTCTGTACTCCCATCAAATAAAACGCTTGATGATTTGCTACTTGTATGAGAAATGTCAGAGAGCATGCTTCTGTTCCCCACTAGTCCTCAGTCACAATCAATCCATTTGCTGCTGTGTTACCATAACATCTTTTATCATGCTTTGCTCAAGGACACAGAAATTGAAAGACAAAAGATATAAAACATATAAGCATTTTTCTCAAAGATCCTTATCCTTATATGTAAACAAAGGGAAAATATATGTCAAAGTAGAGCTTCTGCAAACAGATAAAAAGTAAAACTAGAGCCTTCAATTTTAGCATTTCAACTACTGATGATTTTTGATTCACTCTCAGGCTAAATAGAATATACTACCATAAGTATTTAAAAGACATACTATATATTTTTTTTAATTGAACACAGCATTTTAGTATAAATATACATAGTGAAGACAGTATATACTTATAAAAGTACAGATATCAAGAGATTTTCCCAAACACTTTATTTTTATTTTTAGTATCACCTTTAAAATTTTACCTACTTATACAGGATACGGGTCATATCTCTTGGAGGAAAATAATAAGAAGGGTTTCTGGGACAAAGAACATTTACTAGTTATGTGTTGTTTAGAAACCATAAAGAGCAAATAAGCAAAAAGCTATCCAAAATCAGATTTCAATAAAGAAAACATTTGGTATTCCTTACTATATACTCTTGGGTCCACAAAGAACCTCCTACAGTTAACACTTACCAAAACTAATTTAATCAGGAAAGGGAAGCTCCCCAGGAAATATTTGGTTATCAACGGATTACACTGACTCTACTATGGTTATGGAAAGATAAATATAGCCTGGGAACAACATCATGAGCATTGGCTAAACCCACTGGAGCAGATCTTGAGATATTTCACAGCGGTAGGTGATTATAATTCTCAGTTAAATATCTGAAGTTTAAAAGGGCTACATAATTTTTTAGAATTTTTGACTAAAAAATCAAGTGACTTTATTAGATTACATTGAGATATATCATATTTGCATAAGTTGTTAAAAACCATAATGGAGAAAAGTTAGCTAAATATTTTTAAGGAAAAGTTATCCAATACATAGCCTGTTTAAATATAAATGACAGAAAATATTGATATTTAATTTTTAAAATTTATTATTATTAGTTTTTCTTTATATATCAAACTTTTTAAATTAGAGGATAATTGCTTTACAATATTGTGCTAGAGTCTACCATATACCTGTTAGTGATTATGGCCTTTATTATGTTGATATATGCTCCTGCTGTGCCTACTTTTTGGAAAGATTTTATCATAAATAGGTGTTGAATTTTGTCAAGAGTTTTCTCTGCATCTTTTGAGATGATCATATGGTTTTACCTTTCGATTTGCTAATATTGTGTATCACATTGATTGTTTTGTGTATATTGAAGAATCCTTGAATCCCTGGGATAAAGTCCACTTGATCATGGTGTATGATCCTTTTTATGAGTTGTTGGATTCTGTTTGTTAGAATTTTGTTGAGAATTTTTTCATCTATGTTCTTTAGTGATACTGGCCTGTAAGATTATTTTTTTGTGGCATCTTTGTCTGATTTTGGTATCAGAATAATGGTGGCTTCAGAGAATGAGTTTAGCAGTTTTCCTTCCTCTACAATTTTCTGGAAGAATTTAAACAGGATAGACATTTCTTCTCTAAATTTTTTGGCAAAATTTGCTGTGAAGCCATCTGACCCTGGTCTTTTTTTGTTGGAAAAAATTGTTAGTATAGTTTTTATATCTGTGCTTGTGATTGGTCTGCTCATACTTTATATCTCTTTCTTGTTCAGTTTTGGAAGGTTATATTTTTCTAAGAATTTGTCCATTTCTTTGAGGTTGTCCATTTCATTGGCATATAGTTACTCATAGTAGTCTCATGTTTTTCCACATTGTCTGTTGTGACTTCTCCTTTTTCATTTCTAATTTTATTAATTTGAGTCTTCTCCCTTTTTTCTTGATGAGTTTGGCTAATGGCTTTGTCGATTTTGTTTATATTCTCAAAGAACCAGCTTTTTAGTTTTATTGCTCTTGGTTATTGTCTCCTTCCTTTTGTTTTCAATTTTTTGTGCTCTGATATTTATGATTCTTTCCTTTTACTAACTCTGGGGTTTTTAGTTCTTCTTTCTATAGTTTGTTTAGATGTAAGGTTAGTTTGTTTATTCAATGTTTTCTTGTTTCTTGAGGTAGGCTTTATTGCTATAAACTTCCCTCCTAGCACTGTTTTCAATGCATCCCTTAGGTTTTGAGTTGTCATGTTTTCATTGTCATATGTTTCTAGGTATATTTTGATTGCCTTCTTGATTTTTTCAGTGATTTGTTGGTTATTCAGAAAAAATACTAGTGAAGTTCCTTGTGTTTTTGCTTTTTATATAGTTCTCTCTCTGTAGTTTATGTCTAATCTTGTACTGATGTGGTCAGAAAAGATGCTTGGAATGATTTAAATTACTTTTTAATTTGTCATGGCTTGACTTGTGACACAAGATGTGATCTATTCTGGAGAATGTTATATGTGCACTTGAGAAAAAAGTGAAATCTACTGTCTTTGGATGACATGCCTTGTAGACATCAATTAGGCCCAGCCAGTCCAATATATTGTTTAAAGCTTGTGTTCCTTATTAATTTTCTGTCTGTGGGACCTGTCTATTGTTGAGAGTGGGATATTAAAGTCTCTCATTATTATTGTGTTACTGCTGATTTTCCCTTTAATAGCTGTTAGTATTTGCCTTATTTTTTGCAGTGCCCCTATGCTTGGTGCATATATGTTTTTAGTTGTTTTGTCTTCCTCATAGATTCATCCTTTGATCATTATTTACTGTCCCTCTTTGTCTCTAGTAGCAATCTTTTTTTTAAAGTCTATTTTATCTAATATGAGTATTGCAATTTCTTCTTTCTTTTGATTTCCATTTGCATGGAATTATCTTTTCCCAACCCTTCAATTTCAGTCTATATGTGTCCTTAGGTCTGAGGTGATTCTCTTGTAGACAGCAAATACAGGTGTCTTGTTTTTGTATCCATCCATTCAACCAAACTGTCTCTTTTGGTTGGAGAATTTATTACACTTATATTTAAGGTAATAATTTATATGTATGATCCTATTATCATTTAATTTATTATTTTGACTTTGTTTTTGTAGATATTTCCTTTCTCTTTTGTTATCTAAATAATTAACTTTAGCATTTGTTGTAAAGTTGGTTTGGTGGTGCTGAATTCTCTACATTGTCACTTGTCTGTAAAACTTTTGACTTCTTAGAATCTGAATGAGATCCTTGCTGGATAGAGTAATCTTCGTTATAGGTTTCTTTCCTTTTATCACTTTAAGTATATCTTACCACTCCCTTCTGGCCTGCAGAGTTTCTATTGAGAGATCAGCTGGTAGCCTTAGGGGATCCCCTTGTATGTTATTTGTTGCTTGTTTCTTGCTGCTTTGAATATTTGTTCTCTGTGCTTAGTTTTTATAATTTGATTAGTATCAGTTCAGTTCAGTTCAGTTCAGTTGCTCAGTCGTGTCTGACTCTTTGCGACCCTATGAATTGCAGCACGCCACGCCTCCCTGTCCATTACCAACTCCTGGAGTTCACTCAGACTCACGTCTATCACAGTCAGTGATGCCATCCAGCCATCTCA
The DNA here is from genome assembly GCF_029407905.1 of Bubalus kerabau. Taxonomy (NCBI): domain Eukaryota; kingdom Metazoa; phylum Chordata; class Mammalia; order Artiodactyla; family Bovidae; genus Bubalus; species Bubalus kerabau. The sequence continues at coordinate 38,513,472 of NC_073635.1, forward strand.
TCCTCTGTCGTCCCCTTCTCCTCCTAACCCAATCCCTCCCAGCATCAGAGTCTTTTCCAATGAGTCAACTCTTTACATGAGGTGGCCAAAGTACTGGAGTTTCAGCTTTAGCATCATTCTTTCCAAAGAAATCCCAGGGCTGATCTCCTTCAGAATGGACTGGTTGGATCTCCTTGCAGTCCAAGGGACTCTCAAGAGTCTTCTCCAACACCACACTTCAAAAGCATCAATTCTTTGGTGCTCAGCTTTCTCCACAGTTCAACTCTCACATGACCACTGGAAAAACCATAGCCTTGACTACACAGACCTTTGTTGGCAAAGTAATGTCTCTGCTTTTGAATATGCTATCTAGGTTGGTCATAACTTTTCTTCCAAGGAGTAAGCCTCTTTTAATTTCATGGCTGCAGTCACCATCTGCAGTGATTTTGGAGCCCCCAAAAATAAAGTCTGACACTGTTTCCACCATTTCCCCATTTTCCATGAAGTGATGGGACCAGATGCCATGATCTTAGTTTTCTGAATGTTGAGTTTTAAGCCAACTTTTTCACTCTCCTCTTTCACTTCCATCAAGATACTTTTTAGTTCCTCTTCATTTTCTGCCATAAGGCTGGTGTCATCTGCATATCTGAGGTTATTGATATTTCTCCCAGCAATCTAGTTTCCAGCTTGTGCTTCTTCCAGTCCAGCGTTTCTCATGATGTACTCTGCATAGAAGTTAAATAAGCAGGGTGACAATATACAGCCTTGACATACTCCTTTTCCTATTTGGAACCAGTCTGTTGTTCCATGTCCATGTCTTGACATATTTCTCCTTGGGTTTATCCTGAATAGGAATTCCTGAGCTTCCTGGATTTGGGTGGCTATTTTCTTTCCCATGTTAGGGAAGTTTTCAACTATAATCCCCTCAAATGTTTTCCCATGTCCTTTACTTTTGACTTCTTCCCCTGAGACCCCTATGACTCTAAATGTTACACTTAATGTTGTCCCAGAGGTCCCTGAGACTGCTCTCATTTCTTTTTATTCTTCTCTCTTTCTGTTATTTCCACCATTCTGTCTGTCAGCACACTTATCCATTCTTCTGCTTCAGTTACTCTGAATTTTCCCTCTAGTGTATTCCTAATTTCAGTTTTTGTGTTGTTCATTGCTAATTGTTTATTATTTAATTCTGTCATTGTTAAACATTTAATTATGTTTATTGTTTAACAAATTTTTGACTCATTTTTCCAGTCTGTTTATCTGTATCTCCATTTTATTTTCAAGATTTTGGATCATCTTTACTATCATTATTCTGAATTCTCTTTCAGGTAGACTGCCTATTTCTTCTTCATTTGTTTAGTCTTATGGGTTTTTACCATGTTCCTACATCTGGTGCAGGTTTCTCTGTCTTTTCATTTTATTAATTTACTGTGTTTGGGGCCCCCCTTTCTGCAGGCTAGAAGGTCATAGTTACTCTTAACGCTTAAGTTGACTCCACATGAGTGGGATTGGACCAGCGCTTTGTGAAGGTTTCCTGTCTTGGGGGGGAGCGGGTGGCTTGTGCTTGTGTTCTGGTGGATGGAACTGAATTTTGTCTCTCTGAAAGGCAATTTCATATTCAGTAGTGTGTTTGGGGGTGTCTATGGGTTTGGTATGGCTTGGGCAGGTTGTCTCCTAAACGGGCAGATTTGTGCTCTTGATTTGTTAAAAAGATTAGCATGGGATAGCTGGCACTGGAGGTTGTTGGTCTATGGGTGGGACCTGGTTTTAGTGTTGAGATGGAGGCCTTTTGCAGAGTTCTTGTCAATTAATGTTCCATGGGATTGGGAGTTCTCTGGTGATTCAGAGTGCTTGACTTTGGTCTCCCACTTCAGGGGCTCAGCCCAACTCCATACTGTAGCACCAAGACCTCAGAAGCCACCCAGCACAGAAAACAAAACCCCAAGATTATTAGTGAAAGCAACACTCAACAACTCAGAACACCCAAAGAAACTCACAACAAAGTTCTCCAATATTTCTAGGAAGGTCTTTGGACCTGTTATGCGTAGTGTCAGGTCTTCTCAGTCTCAGATCTTATGCCAGCTTGTACTCGCTCCAGCTTGTACTTGTTCTCAAAGTTTATAGTTGCCACAAAATCCTCCATCTCATGCTAATTGTGGATATCTAATCTACTGCACCTGAAGCTGCTGGAGCTATTCCCTTTATCGTCTTTGGTGACACATCCCCAGCGTTCTGCTTTAATTTGGGGCCTTGCCCTGCTTGTAGGTCCACCTCTTATGACTGTTTTTCACCCAGACATGAGGGAGTGAAGGCTGAGGCTTATTAGGGCTCACTTGCTCAGTACAGATGCAGAGAAGGAGAGTGTGGCAGCCACAGTTGGGATGTACTGGGGAGTGCCTGTGTAGGTAGAGACCCGCCAGATGTTGTTACAGTCTGAGCTGTGTCATGCACTCTCCCAGAGAAATTGACCCCAGATTGTGCAGACTGTGGGTCACTAGGAAGAGCCTGTTCCCAGCGAGGTGTGGACAATCCCTGCTCAGAGCCTGGTGGTAGTTGCCACGTCTGGGCTGGACTGCATCAGTAGTGTTTTGACCACTGCCTCACGCATTTTGTTTGCTTCAGCAGTAGCTGTGGCTCATGTGGCTTATGTTTCCCCTTCTGGGATTCTAAACTACAGTTGCATTTAATTCTTTGCACTGGAGTTCCGACCAGTTATGCTGGCTTTTATGTAGGCCACAGGTGGGCACTGGGCCACTGTCTGTGAACACGTGGTATTAGAGTGTCCTGGGTGACAATGATTTCTTGTCTCTCTGGACACCTAGTTTCTTCCCTGGACTCCCCCATCTCTTGTACTAGCTTCCTTAGAGCATCCTCATGGCAGCCAACATAGGTCCCCTTCCTGAGGTCAAACATCCTTGCCTGAGCCTCAGCACCCCACCTCCATTCTCTATTGCTGATGGAGGGGAGTGAACCACTTCTTGCCTGGGAAGTGCTATTTGTCAATGATTGCGTGGTGACTTTTCTCTGTTTTGCCTTCTGAGCACATGCCATTGAGCTTCCTTCTGATGTTCCAAAGCTCCCCCCACAATCCAGCCTGTGAGGTGCTTTCTGAGTGTGTGGAAACTTTTCCCCCTTCACAAATTCCTTCCTGGGGCACATGTCCCTGTTCCGAAATCCTTTGTCTCTCTTTTTCTTTTTTAACTTTATCTTTAACCCTATCTAGTTCTAAGGAGATTGGCTTGCCTTTTTGGAAGCCTCAAGTCTTCTGCTAGCATTAAGAAGTTGTCATGTAGGAGTGGTTCCATATTCAGATGAAGTTTTGATATATTTGTGAAGAGGGAGGTGATCTACCCTCTTAATAGGCTGACATCTTCTTCCATCTCCATTGGTATTTTTTTGTTGTTGTTAATTTAAGATCTAGAATCATCTATAATAACTTCAGATAATTTTAACAAGTCATTAATCTAATTTTGTTTCTGATTAGCAATCTCTTCTATGATATATATTAAGTCATATAAACTTCTACTTCAAACTTCAGGAAATGTCATATTATTTTAGAAGTTTTGATTTCTTTTCATTAATTTGAAATCTGCATTGCTGACTCAATATAAGTATTTTCTCTGGATTTATATATTCCCTAAGTTTCTTATGAAAGAAAAAATATGGCCTTAAATAATTGATATAAACTTATGAACTGCCCCAAATATTCTCTTGTTAAGTTAAATACCAGTTACCTTTCTCATAGCAAAATAATTTTAGCTATTTCCTAATTCTATTCAGCTCCCCTTACCTTTGTCTAGTTTGCAAATATTACCCTTAAAGTGTCCTCCTAAAAAGAAACATAGCATAATAAATTAGAAATATTATTAGAATAGATTCAAGGGATTAGATCTGATAGACTGCCCAAAGAACACAGGATGGAGGTTCTTGACATTGTATAGGAAGCAGTGATCAAGACAGTCCCCAAGAAAAAGAAATGCAAAAAGGAAAAATGGTTGTCTGACGAGGCCTTAAAAATAACTAAAAAAAAAAAAAAAAAAAAAAAAGGAAGAAGAAGAAGAAGAGAAGTGAAAAGCAAAAGAGAAAATGAAAGATATACATATTTAAATACAGAGTTCCAAAGAAGAACAAGGAGAGAAAAGAAAGTCTCCCTCAGTGATCAATGCAAAGAAATAGAGGAAAACAATGGAATGGGAAAGACTAGAGATCCCTTCAAGTAAATTAGAGATACCAAGGGACTGTTTCATGCCAAGATGGGCAAAATAAAGGACAGAAATGATATGGACCTAACAGAAGCAGAAAATATTAAGAAGAGGTGTCTAGAATACACAGAAGAGCTATACAAAAAAGATCCTCATGACCAACATAACCACAATGGTGTGATCACCCACCTGGAGCCAGACATCCTGGACTGCCAAGTCAAGTGGGCCTCAGGAAGCATCACTATGAGAAAAGCTCATGGTGGTGGTGGAATTCCAGTTGAGCTATTACAAATCCTAAAAGATGATGCTGTGAAAGTGCTGCACTCAACATGCCAGCAAATTTGGAAAACTCAACAGTGGCCACAGGATTGGAGAAAGTCAGTTTTCATTCCAATCCCAAAGAAAGGCAATGCCAAAGAATGGTCAAACTACTGCACAATTGCACTTGTCTCATGTTCTAGCAAAGTAGTGCTCAAAATTCTCCAAGCAAGGCTTAAACAGTACATGAACCATAAACTTCCAGATGTTCAAGCTGGATTTAGAAAAGGCAGAAGAACCAGAGATTGCCAATATCTGTTAGATCATTGAAAAAGCTAGAAATTTCCAGAAAAAATATATACTTCTACTTCATTAACTATGCCAAAGACTTTGACAGTGTGGTTGACAGCAAACAGTGGAAAATTCTTAAAGAGATGGGAATATCAGACCACCTGCCCTGCCTCCTGAGAAATCTGTATGTAGATCAAGGAGCAACAGTTAGAACTGGACATGGAACTACAGACTGGTTCCAAATTGGGAAAGGAGTATGTCAAGGCTGTATATTGTTACCCTGCTTATTTAACTTATATAGAGTACATCATGTGAAGTGATGGGCTGGATGAAGCACAAGCTGGAATCAAGATTGCCAGGAGAAATATCAATAACCTCTGATATACAGATGACACCACCCTTATGACAGAAAGCAAATAAGAATTAAAGAGCCTCTTGATGAAATTAAAAGAGAAGAGTGAAAAAGTTGTGTTAAAACTCAACATTCATAAAACTAAGATTATGGCATCTGGTCCCATCACTTCATGGCAAACAGATGGGGAAACAATGGAAACAGTGACAGACTTTATATTTTTGGGCTCCAAAATCACTGCAGATGGTGACTGCAGCCTTGAAATTGAAAGCCACTTGCTTCTTGGAAGAAAAGTTATGGCCAACCTAGACAGCATATTGAAAAGCAGAGTCATCACTTTTCTGACAAAGGTGTGTATATTCAAAGCTATGGTTTTTCCAGTAGCCATGTATGGATGTGATAGTTGGACTATAAAGAACGCTGAGTGCTGAAGAATTGATGCTCTTGTACTGTCGTGTTGGAGGAGACTCTTGGGAGTCCCTTGGACTGTAAGGAAATCAAATCAGCCTATAAAGGAAATGAGTCCTGAATATTCATTGGGAGGACTGATGCTGAAACTGAAACTCCAATACTTTGACCACCTGATGCAAAGAACTGTCTCATTGGAAAAGACCTTGATAATGAGAAAAATTGAACACAGGAGTTGAAGGGGACAACAGAGGATGAGGTGGTTGGATTTCATCACCAACTCAATAGACATGAATTTGAGCAAGCTCTGGGAGTTGGTGAAGGAGAGGGAAACCTGACATGCTGCTCTCCATGCTATCTCAAAGAGTCAGACAAGACTCTGCGACTGAACTGACTGCTTGCTCTATAAATAATAGTCGAGTGTTCCTCAGCACACTGTTCTATACATTCTCTTCTGCTAGTGATTTCTGAATGTGTTTCGGGGAAATGAGATATTTTTAAATATATATAGGAAATAATACATTAATAGATTTCTATAAAATAGATGTTATTAAAAAAAACTATTACTTACCTATGAAATAGCTAAATAAGTCACATAAAGAGAAGATAGAATAATGGTTATCAAGGTCTAGGTGCAGAGGGGGGAAAAAGGAGGTTGTTTCATTTTGCAAGTAGAAAAGAATACTGGAGACCTGTTTCAGAATAGTATGAATATACCTAACACTACTGAACAGTACACATCAAAATGGTAAAGGCAATAAATTTTGTATTATATATTTTTTACCACAATAAAAATTCTATTGTGCAATGTGTAAAAAGTTTCCACACATACTTGGTGTGAAACATTGCCCAAACAAATGTGATCATATTTATTACTTTGCTTTCTTTGTTGTTTTTGTTTTCCTGAGCTATGCATATTTATAACTTAGAGCAATATAACGTGCAAGATATTTTGATGAAATACTTTTGTATCCTTATTGATAAGATTGTCAGACTTTAAATGTATTCTGGTGAGAGTCAAATTCCTAAATTTCTAATATTTCATTCGTTTATGGAAAGATGATTTTCAACTTCATTCTTCACTTAACAACTCATTTGAAAGTGAAAGTGAAGTCGCTCAGTTGTGTCTGACTCTGTGACCCCATGGACTGTAGCCTACCAGGCTCCTCTGTCCATGCGATTTTCCAGGCAAGAGTACTGGAGTGGATTGCCAACTCATTTAGCTTTGTGCTGTTAGAAAAAATATGAGGACTTCCTTACTATAACTTCCCATGGATGGAGGAGCCTGGTAGGCTGCAGTCCATGGGGCCGCTAAAAGTCAGACATGACTGAGCGACTTCACTTTCATGCATTGGAGAAGGAAATGGCAACCCATTCCAGTGTTCTTGCCTGGAGAATCCCAGGGACGGGGTAACCTGGTGGGCTGCCATCTATGGGGTCGCACAGAGTCGGACACGACTTAGCAGCAGCAGCAGCCGCTATAACTTCCTCCAAACATTTGATAATATCTAGATAAAAAGAGAATTCTGTGCCTCTTACTCAAGAATTTCTCCTTGATTGCTTCTATTTTATTAAATCATATTATGTTGTTTTTTTTTTCCAAAAGATACTTAAGTCTTTCAGACTATATGATACTTTTAATTCAGACTATATAAGCTCATATATACTAACATTTTATAAGAATGACTATGTCAAATGCTGTGTTAACATCATAGCATATCATATTTAGACCACCTTTTGCTCTATTGGCCAGTTATAAAATAAGTATGATTCACCTCACAAGTTTCCTTAACAATCTCAATTAAATCCAAAAATTTCCAAATCTTATTGTCCAAACATTTGTAAATTCTTTAAAGGTTAATAAACAATTCCAGAATTTTTATTGTAATGACTATAAATAAAACCTGAATTTCTTGGGAAGGAGAATTATTAAAAAATAATAAAAAATAAATAAATGGAAAAAAAACATATTCAATTGAATATTACATAATAAGACTGACCTATTCAAGAAATGTAATTCTATATTATGCCATACCACTACTATAGCTAGCCCTTGTATGGCATAGCCTAGAACTTTTATATTATAAATAAAGCTGAAAGTCCATAATTGAAACCTGATACAGAAACCAATTTAAATTTATATTGTTATTACAAATCTTAGGTCTCTGGCATCACCTATCTCAAAATATGATTTAAATACATATTAACACAGAACGATTAAAAATATTTCTTCAGTTCAACTCAGTTCAGTCACTCAGTCATGTCTGACTCATTGCAAACCCATGAATCACAGCACGCCAGACCTCCCTGTCAATCACCAACTCCTGGAGTTTACCCAAACTCATGTCCATGGAGTCGGTGATACCATCGAGCCATCTCATTCTCTGTCATGCCCTTCTCCTCTTACCCCCAAACCCTTCCAGCATCGGGGTCTTTTCCAATGAGTCAACTCTTCACATGAGGTGGCCAAAGTATTGGAGTTTAAGCTTCAGTATCAATCCTTCCAATGAACACCCAGGATTGATCTCCTTTAGAATGGACTGGTTGGATCTCCTTGCAGTCCATGGGACTCACAAGAGTCTTCTCCAACACCACACTTCAAAAGCATCAATTCTTCAGTGCTTAGCTTTCTTCACAGTCCAACTCTTAGATCCATACATGACCACTGGAAAAACCATAGCCTTGACTAGACGGACCTTTGTTGGCAAAGTAATGACTGCTTTTGAATATGCTATCTAGGTTGGTCATAAATTTTCTTCCAAGGAGTAAGCATTTATTAATTTCATTGCTGCAGTCACAATCTGCAGTGATTTGGGAGCCCCCAGAAATAAAGTCTGACACTGTTTCCACTGTTTCTCCATCTATTTCCCATGTAGTGATGAGACCAGAAGCCATGATCTTTGTTTGCTAAATATTGACCTTTAAGCCAACTTTTTCACTCTCCTCTTTCACTTTCATCAAGAGGCTTTTTAGATCCTCTTCACTTTCTGCCATAAGGGTGGTGTCATCTGCATATCTGAGGTTATTGATATTTCTCCCGGCAATCTTGATTCCAGCTTGTGTTTCTTCCAGCCCAGCGTTTCTCATGATATACTCTGCATAGAAGTTAAATAAGCAGGGTGACAATATACAGCCTTGACATACTCCTTTTCCATTTTGGAACCAGTCTGTGGTTCCATGTCCATTTCAAACTGTTGCCTCCTGACCTGCATATAGGTTTCTCAAGAGGCAGGTCAGGTGGTCTGGTATTCCCATCTCTTTCAGAATTTTCCACAGTTTATTGTGATCCACACAGTCAAAGGCTTTGGCAAAGTCAATAAACCAGAAATATATGTTTTTCTGGAACTCTCTTGCTTTTTTGATGATCTAGCAGATTTTGGCAATTTGATCTCTGGTTCCTCTTCCTTTTCTAAAACCAGCTTGAACATCTGGAAGTTCACGGTTCACGTATTGCTGAAGCCTGGTTTGGAGAATTTTGAGCATTACTTTACTAGCGTGTGAGATAAGTGCAATTGTGTGGTAGTTTGAGCATTCTTTGGCATTAGAGAGTATTTATTCAGAAGATATTGTTTTGAAGTTTAATTTTAATGTGAAGGTTTTATTGTTTATTTCACCTGCATAAATAATAACTTTACATGTCTTTTTAAGGGGGAGAGGAGCTTCCCTGGTAGATTAGATGGTAAAAAATCCACCTGCAATGCAGGGTACCCCAATTGGATTCCTGGGTTGGGAGGATCCCCTGGAGAAGAGATAGGCTACCCACTCCAGTATTATGGGCTTCCCTGGTGACTCAGAAGATAAAAAACCCACATGCAATGTTGAAGACCTAGATTCGATCTCTGGGTTGGAGAAATCCCCTGGAGGAGGGCGTGGAAACCCACTCCAATATTCTTGTCTGTAGAATACCCATGGACAGAGGAACATGGCAGGCTACAGTTAATGGTGTCTCAAAGAGTCGGAAGCAACTGAGCAACTAAGCACAGCAGAGCATGTCTCTTTAGACGTTAGTCCATAGGTCTCACCCTGTATTTAAACAGAGTTATGAATACTAGGAAATATATAAAATCAATTCATGGCCTTTTATAAAAAGGTATTAAAATGTGCAATGGTATCTTGTGCATAACATCTTTTCCTTTCTTTTTAACTTTTCATGTATTGGAATGAAAGTTAAGCTTTATATTTTCTTTTATTAGAGTATTTAAAGTCTATTAGAATCTACTATCATAGTGTTTATCTTATGATGCAGAGTTTTGCTTCTGTAGTTCTTCCCTAGAATATTTGCAACTTCTGCAATTTTGCTTTGGTTAGTTCTAATTTTTAGTAATATCCATCCTAATGAAAAATGGTCTTTCCTTCATTGTATTAGCGTCCAACCTGAACTGTAAACTTCGGCTGATTTCTGATTATGACTATTAGTCCTTAAGTGTTGTGTTTATTCTTACCAACCTCAGCAAACAGAGAACAACCTTAAAGTAAATAAGGCTGTATCTGTCATCTTCAGTCCACTTAATTTATGAGACATGAAAAGAGACATTTGAAAAGTGGTACATTGTCATTTTGCAAATGCCTGTTTAAAAATATGCCCAACTTGTATAGGCAGGTGAATGTGGAAAACTCTGTTACAAAACAGCATAACAATCTCCTTCATTCCTCTGATAAAATTTTGAAATGAAATAGATAGTAAGTTTAATTGTATTGTGTTTTCTGTAAATACTAATTATATATTCAGAGTCATGAAATTTGGTAGAAGTAGTGAATTTATAGCATAATTACTAATCACATTGGTGTATACAAGTTTTTCAGCTATGGTGCTCTGCTGAGAGAGCTGACGTATAAAGCTTCTCCATCTTTGGCAGCCAAGAATATAATCAATCTGATATCAGTATTGACCATCTGGTGTTGTCCATGTGTAGTCTTCTCTTGTGTTTTTGGAAGACGGTGCTTGCTATAACTAGTGTGTTTTCTTGGCAAAATTCTATTAACATTTGCCCTGCTTCATTTTGTACTTTAAGGCCAAATTTGCTTGTTACTCCAGGTATTTCTTGACTTTCTACTTTTGCATTCCAGTCCCCTATAATGAAAAAAGCATCTTAGTTCTATAAAGTCTTGTAGGTCTTCATAGAACCATTCAACTTCAGCTTCTTCAGCATTATTGGTCGGAGCATAGACTTGGATTACTGTGATATTAAATGGTTTGGCTTGGAAATGAACAGAGTTCATTCTGCCATTTTTGAGGTTGCATCTAAGTACTGCTTTTTGGAATCTTTTGTTGACTATGATGGCTACTCCATTTCTTCTAAGGGGTTTTGTCCACAGTTGTAGATATAATTGGAGAGGGCAATGGCACCTCACTCCAGTACTCTTGCCTGGAAAATCCCATGGATGGAAGAGCCTGGTAGGCTTCAGTCCATGGAGTCAGGAAGAGTCAGACAATACTGAATGACTTCCGTTTCACTTTTCACTTTCATGCATTGGAGAAGGAAATGGCAACCCACTCCAGTGTTCTTGCCTGGAGAATCCCAGGGACAGCAGAGCCTGTTGGGCTGCCATCTATGGGGTTGCACAGGATGGGACACAACTGAAGCGACTTAGCAGCAGCAGTAGATATTATGGTCATCTGAGATAAATTCACACATTCCAGTCCATTTTAGTTCACTGATTCCTAAAATGTCGATGTTCACTCTTGCCATCTTCTGTTTGATCACTTCCAATTTGCCTTGATTCATGGACCTAACATTCCAGGTTCCTATACAATATTGCTCTTTACCACATCAGACTTCATTTTCATCACCAGTCACATCCACTACTGGGTGCTGGTTTTGCTTTGGCTCCATCTCTTCATTCTTTCTGGAGTTATTTCTCTACTGATCTCCAGTAGCATATTGGGCCCCTACTGTCCTGGGGATTTCATCTTTCAGTGTCCTATTTTTGGCCTTTTCATACTGTTCATGGGATTCTCAAGGCTAGACTACTGCAGAGGTTTGCCATTCTCTTCTCCAGTGGACCATGTTTTGTCAGAACACTCCACCATGACCTGTCCATCCTGTGTGGCCCTACAGGGCATGGCTCATAGTTTAGTTGAGTTAGACAAGGCTATGGTCCATGTTATCAGATTGGTTAGTTATCTGTGATTGTGGTTTTCATTCTGTCTGCCCTCTGATGGAGAAGGATAAGAGGCTTATGGAAGCTTCCTGATGGGAGAGACTGACTGAGGGGGAAATTGAGTCTTGTTCTGATGGTCAGGCCCATGCTCAGTAAATCGTTAATCCAATTTTCTGTTGATGAACAGGGCTGTGTTTCCTCTCTTTTGTTTGACCAGAAGCCAAACTATGGTGGAGGTAATGAAGGCAATGACGACCTCCTTCAAAAGGTCCCACGCACACACTGCTGCACTCAGTGCCCCCAACCCTGAAGCAGGCCATTGCAGACCCAGGCCTCGGCTAGAGACTCCTGGAAACACAAGGGCAAGTCTGGGTCAGTCTCTTGTGGAGTCAGTGTTCCTTTCTCCTGGGTCCTAGTGCACAAAAGGTTTTGTTTGTGCCATCTAAGAGTCTGTTTCCCAATCCTATGTAAGTTCTGGCATCTCTATGGTGGAGTTAACAGTGGCCTCTTCCAAGAGGGCTTATGCCATAGCCAGGTCTATGGCACCCAGAGCCCCTGCTCCTACAGCAATACATTGCTGACCCATACCTCTACAGGAGATGCTCAAACACAGTTCTGTCTCAGTCTCTGTGGTCTCTGGGTCCTGGTGTGCACAAGGTTTGTTTGAGCACTCTAGGCATCTCTGGCGGGTATCCGCTTTAATTCTAAACATGATTTCGTGCATCCTACTGTCTGGGGCTTCTCCTTTGCCCTTATATGTGGGTTATCTCCCCAAAGTCACTCCAGCACCACACAGCCACCACTCCAGCACCACGCAGCCTCCATCCCAGCGCCTGCCATCTTCTGGAGTTCTCTGACCTTGGACATGGGATATAAAGTCTATACAGTCAGGATAAAAAAAAAAAAAAAGTTTGGGAGCTGACTGTGGCTTATATCATGAACTCCTTAGTGCAAAATTCAGACTTGAATAGAAGAAAGTAGGGAAAACAACTCTATCAAATCAGGTATGACCTAAATCAAATACCTTATGTTTATACAGTGGACATAGCAAATAGATTCAAGAGATTAGATCTGATAGACAGAGTGCATGAAGAACTATGGAAGGAGATTTCTATTGTACAGAAGGCAGTGATCAAGATCATCTCCAAGAAAAAAGAAATGCAAAAAGGAAAAACGGTTGTCTGAGGATGCCTTACAAGTAACTATGAAAAGAAGAGAGGCAAAAGGCAAAGGAGAAAAGGAAAATATATACCCATTTGAATGCAGATTTCCAAAGAAGAACAAGGAGAGATAAGAAAGACTTCCTCAGTTATCAATGTAAAGAGATAAAGGAAAACAATAGAATGGGAAAGACTAGAGATCTCTTCAAGAAAATTAGAGGTATCAAGGGAACATCTCATGTAAAGATGGACACAATAAAGGACAGAAATGATATGGACCTAACAGAAGCAGAAGACATTAAGAAGAGGTGGCAAGAATACACAGAAGAACTATACGAAAAAAGATCATGATCCAGATAATCACGATGGTGTGATCACCAACCTAGAGCCAGACATCCTGGAGTGTGACGTCAAGTGGGCAGTAGGATGCTTCACTATATACAAAGCTACTGGGGTGATGGAATTCCAGTTGAGCTATTTCAAATCTTAAAAGATGATGGTGGGAAAGTGCTGAACTCAATATGCCAGCAAATTTGGAAAACTCAGCAGTGGCCATAGGACTGGAAAAGTCAATTTTCACTCCAATCTCAAATTAAGACAATGCCAAAGAATTGTCAAACTACCACACAATTGCATTCATCTCACATCCTAGCAAAGTAATGCTCAAAATTCTCCAAGCCAAGCTTCAGCAATACATGAATCATGAACTTCCAGATGTTCAAGCTGGTTTTAGAAAATGCAGGCGAACCAGAGATCAAATTGCCAACATCCGTTGGATCATCGAAAAAGCGAGAGAGTTCCAGAAAAACATTTATTTCTGCTTCCTTGACTATGCCAAAACCTTTGTTGTGGATCACAACAAACCGTGGAAATTTCTTAAAGATTTGGGAATACGAGACCACCTACGTGCCCCTGAGAAATCTGTATGCAGGTCAAGAAGCAGCAGTTAGAGCTGGACCTGGAACTACAGACTGGTTCCAAATAGGGAAAGGAGTATGTCAAGGCTGTATATTGTCACCTTGCTTATGTAACTTATATGCAGAGTACATCATGAGAAATTGTGGGATGGATGAAACACAAGCTAGAATCATGATTGCCAGGAGAAATATCAATAACTTCAGATATGCAGATGACACCATCGTCATGACAGAAAGCAAAGAACTAAAAAATCTCTTAATGAAAGTGTAAGAGGAGAATGAAAATGTTGGGTTAAGACTCAACATTCATAAAACTAAGATCATGGCATCTGGTCCCATCACTTCAAGGCATATAGATGGGGAAACAATGGAAACAGAGGCAGGTTTTATTTTTGGAAGCTCCAAATTCACTGCAGATGGTGACTGCAGCCATGACATTAAAAGACACTTACTCCTGGGAAGAAAAGTTATGACCAGCCTTACAACATGTTATAAAGCAGAGTCATTACTTTGCCAACTAAGGTCCATCTAGTCAAAGCTATGGTTTTCCAGTAGTCATGTATGAATGTGAGAGTTGGACTCTAAAGAAAGCTGAGCACTGAAGAATTGATGCTTTTGAACTGTGGTGTTGGAGAAGACTTCAAGTCCCTTGGCCTGCAAGGAGACCCAACCAGTCCATCCTAGAGAAAATCAGTCCTGAATATCCTTTGAAGAACTGGTGCTGAAGCTGAAACTCCAATACTTTGGCCACCTGATATGAAGAAGAGACTCATTTGAAAAGACCCTGATGCTAGGAAATATTGAAGGTGGGAGGAGAAGGGGATGACAGAGGATGAGATGGTTGAATGGTATCACAGACTCAATGGACATGAATTTGAGTAAGTTCCTGCTGTTGGTGATGGACAGGGAAGCCTGTCAGTCCATGGGGTCAAAATAGTCGGACACGACTGAGCAACTGAACTGAACTGAAAGAGCTATAGAATTTCCTTCTTGCTGTTCACCTGTAATGGCAAGCATTTAATACACCAAAATCCTCCCACTTCCCCCTAACAATGTTTAACATCATTCCTCAGTTTTCCTTAGTTATCTGTTTTAAAGACTGGATTTAAGGATCTGTTTTAATACTATTTTAAAGACCTGATTTAAGACTGGATTTCTTTTCTATTTTTACTCCATGTGCTTGAAGTGTGCTCTCACTTTTATTGGTTAAAAGCCACAAGTGCACAAGCTACCTGTATAATTAATCAATCTGTCAACCTATAAAGATATGCTAAATGTTTCAGTTTCAAAACTTTGCTAAAAATATAATCAAAGACATCCTCTGTATCAATAATCATTAAGAACATTTATCATTTAAAAGACACAGCTAAGTATTTTCTGTTACCAGTGGGCATGCCCCAAAACATGACTGAGAAAAATCACCGTTATTGCATTCTTATTTGCATTTTTTGAGATCCTTGTTAAAAAAAAAAAAAATCTAATTTTTCCTTTACCAAACAACTAAATTCATATGAATATTTGTAGCAAGCCAGAGTAGAAGTGATTGTGTTCTTGAATAAAGTAAAATCAGTGTATAAATGATAATTAAATGCAAGTAAATTATTCGTTAATAACTGAGCATAGAATATTGAAAGGACAATGTCAGTTCCTTAAGATCTGAAGTCATTAACTGGCCTGGGGTTTCACCTGTGCTTTATTCTGTTGGTTACAAAGTCCATATTCAACGGGCAGGAGCATAGATATCACTAACCAGGAGCTGGGCATAAAAAAAAAAAAAAAAAAAAAAAATGGGATGGGGTGGTTCATGGTTTAAAACATCTACATTATTTTGTCATCAACAAATATCTAACAACCACATTAAATTTTAATATAACAGTGACTGTCCTTTATCAGAAAATATATTATAAAAGACACTGCTGAGATAGTCTCTAATCAAATAGGGATATATCCCCAATAATCAAGTTAGTGACATATGATTTTGCTTACTTGGCCATCTACTTTGTCAGTGAACACTAACCCAAAATAATTTATCAGACTGTCTTCTATAAATTTGGAATTGGGTCTGAGAGATGGTCAGTTATCTTTGAAAGTGGATTTATTTCAGATTATGTAAGCTCAGGGATTTTGCATAAACTATTTCAGGTTACGTGCACACAGAAAAAGTGAGACTGGCTTAAAGGGAAAGAAAGCAATGAATAAAATAGAATCTAAGAAAGAAAGAGTAAGTGAGAAACAGCTTTCCAAATACTCAATTTCTAATCATTTCCAGATTCTATTGCATTAGTCATTTATCCATTAATTCATATTTAGTTATTTTTTCCTGGGCCTGACACTGGAGATATGGTTACCAAGTCCAAGCTCACTCTGCTAGCTGCATGCTATGCCAATAAATCTGAGATGAGGTGTTGAGGGAAGGGAGATGACTTTATTCAGAAAACCAGAATAAAATTTTATTTGGCTTTTTTTCTCTTTAAGCCAATCTCACTTTTTCTGTGTGCACATAACCTGAAACAGTTTATGCAAAAAGAAGATAGTGGACTAGAGCCTCAAAATACCCATATTGTCTGGGCCTGGATGCGAGGTTCTTTTATGGGTCCAAGATGGGAGAGATGAGGAAACAAAGTAACAAGACCATTTAATGCTTGCTAATATCTCCTAGAATGGGAAGCTTCAGGCAAGGGAATGTGTTATTTTCACATGCTTACAGTCCCTCCTTCACAGATGGACAGGGTTAGGCTATCTCCTTATGAGCCAAACAAAGGGAACCTAACCCAAGGGTTAGGCAGAGGGGAGTGGTTAGGACTTCCTAAGGCAGGCCATTATGTATGCCTATAGTAACAAAAGCAGCAGTATAGATTTAAAATTAACCCTTAAGGTTATAATACTATGGTAAACAAAAAAGAAAATGTCTCTACCTCCAGGGAATCTGCATGACAACGAGTGAGATAAACAGAAATATGAATATATAAACAAGCATGGTATTTTCTGATTGAGACAAACAGATTATTGTTTGTTTGTTTTTTGTTTTTAGATAGAATGTTTGGGAGTGACTGCTGATTTCACGGTTGGCAATATATTCTTTGTGATGTGCTGCTTGCTAAATAATTATCATTATTATTATAACTTCTTGAAAAAATTGACCATAGCTTTATGAAATACAAATCAGAAGTAATTGTACTGATTCAAGTATAATGTTCAAGCAAAGAGCTGAAAAGACTAAAATGAGACTTATTCCCAAAGGTCCCCTACTACATATGGCATAGGAATGTAATTTTTATTTCTCTTTGTTTCATGGAAAACAGACTGTAATATGAAGAACAAATTTGACTCTGCATTGGAACTGTTTCTTTTATTTTAACCTTTGTATTCTATTGTTTTAGCTATGAGTTAAGAATGTTGCCTAAAGCCTAAAACATAGGATAGCCCATTCTCAAGGCTCTGACCTTTAAAGATAGAGCACTTTTCCTTCTATATGGAGACAAAAGCTGCAGAGCAGATGAGAAATGGAGGATTTCCTGCCATATCAGTAAACAAGGATGTCACAGACATCTGCAGTTCCAGCAGTCCAATGCAAGTTTGTAAGGGTACTCAGAAAGGAGAAGAATATCTGAAATCTAGCAGCCGTCAGGACTGCAGCCACTCCTACAGTGAGGCCCAAGGGACCTCAGGATGCAAAAAAAAAAAAAAAAAAACCAAAACAAAAAACCACAGAAATGTGGCCCAGGATACCTGAGATGCATATGAAAGGAATGATTTAATTGAGCCCAGACCCTTGCATCAACCCATAAGTAGAAAAGTGCTAAATACCTTAACATAGGATATATGGTTAACTTCAATTAACAATCATCTTTAGATCTCCAGACTACCTTCACTTGTTCTATAGTTCAGTCATTCAGTTGTGAACAACTCTTTGCAACCCCATGGACTAAAGCACACCAAGCTTCCCTGTCCATTACTAACTCCTGGAGCTCATTTAAACTCATGTTCATGGAGTCGGTGATGCCATCCAACCATCTCATCCTCTGTCATCCCCTTCTCCTCACGCCTTCAATCTTTTTTAGTTGAACGGTCTTTTCCAATGAGTCAGTTCTTAGAATCAGGTGGCCAAGGTATTGGAGTTTCAGCTTCAACATCAGTCCTTCCAATGAACACTCAGGACTGATCTCTTTTAGGATGGACTGGTTGGATCATCTTGCAGTCCAAGGGACTCTCAAGAGTCTTCAACAACAACACAGTTTAAAAGCATCACTTCTTTGGCACTCAGCTTTCTTCATAGTCCAACTCTCACATCCATACATGAATACTGGAAAAACCATAGCTTTGACTAGACAGACCTTTGTTGACAAAGTAATGTCTTTGCTTTTTAATATGCTGTAAAGGTTGGTAATAGCTTTTCTTCCAAGGAGAAAGTGTCTTTTAATTTCATGGCAGAAGTCATCATCTGCAGTGATTTTGAGTCCCCCCCAAAATAAAGCTTGTCATTGTTTATATTATTTCCCCATCTAATTATGATGAAGTGATGGGACTGGATGGTATGATCTTATTTTGAATGTTGAGTTTTAAGCCAAATTTTTCACTCTTCTCTTTCACTTTCATCAAGAGGCTTTTTAGTTCTTCTTATCTTTCTGCCATAAGGGTCATGTCATCTGCATATCTGAGGTTATTGATATTTCTCCTGGCAATCTCGACTTCAGCTTGTGCTTCACTCAGTCTGGCATTTCTCATGATGAACTCTGAATAAAATTTATATAAGCAGGGTGAAAATATACAGCCTTGACATAATCCTTTCCTGATTTAGTACCAGTCTATTGTTCCATGTCCAGGTTCTAACTGTTGCTTCTTGACTTGCATACAGATTTCTCAGGAGGCAGGTAGGTGGTCTGATATTCCCAACTCTTTAAGAATTTTCCACTGCTTGTTGTCATCCACACAGTCAAGGGCTTTGGCATAATCAATGAATCAGAAGTAGATGTTTTTCAAGAATGCTCATGCTTTTTCAATGATCCAATGGATATTGGCAATTTGATCTCTGGGTCCTCTACCTTTTGGAAATCCAACTTGAACACCTGGAAGTTCATGGTTCATGTATTGTTGAAGCCTTTCTTGGGGAATTTTGAACATCACTTTGCTAGCATGTGAGATGAGTGCAGTTGTGCAAAGTTTGACCGTTCTTTGGCATCGCCTTTCTTTGGGATTGGAATAAAAACTGACTTTTTTCAGTCCTGTGGCCACTGCTGAGTTTTCCAGATGTGTTGACATATTGAGTGCAGCACTTTCACAGTATCATCTTTTGGGATTTGAAAAAGCTCAACCAGAATTCCATCCATCACCTCCACTAGCTTTGTTCATAGTGATACTTTCTAAGGCCCACTTGACATTACATTCCAGAGTGTCTGATTCTGGGTGAGTGATCTCAGCATCGTGGCCATATGGATCATGAAGATCTTTTTTTGTATAGTTCTTCTGTGTATTCTTGCCATCTTTTCTTAGTATCATTTGCTTCTATTATGTCCATTCCATTTCTGTCCTTTATTGTGTCCATCTTTACATGTGATGTTCCCTTGGTACCTCTAATTTTCTTGAAGATATCTCTGCTGCTGCTGCTGCTAAGTCGCTTCAGTCGTGTCCAACTCTGTGCAACCCCAGACATGGCAGCCCACCAGGATCCCCCATCCCTGGGATTCTCCAGGCAAGAACATTAGAGTGGGTTGTGATTTCCTTCTCCAATGCATGAAAGTGAAAAGTGAAAGTGAAGTCGTTCAGTCGTGTCCAACTCTTAGCGACCCCATAGACTGCAGCCTACCAGGCTCTGCCCATGGGATTTTCCAAGCAAGAGTACTGGAGTGGGGTGCCATTGCCTTCTCTGGAAGACATCTCTAGTCTTTCCCATTCTACTGTTTTCCACTATTTGTTTGCATTGATCACTGAGGAAAGCTTTCTTATATCTCCTTATTATTCTTTAGAACTCTGCACTCTAATGGGTATTTCTTTCCCTTCCTCCTTTGCCTTTAGCTTCTCTTCTTTACACAGCTATTTGTATGGCATCCTCAGACAACAATTTTTTCCTTTTTGCATTTCTTTTTTTTGGGGATGGTCTTGATCACTGCCTCCTGTACAATGTCTTAAACCTCTGTCCATAATTCTTCAGGCACTCTGTCTATCAGATTTACTCCCTTGAATATATTTGTCACTTACACTATATAATCATAAGGGATTTGATTATGGGTCATACCTGAATTGTCTAGTGGTTTTCCCTATTTTCTTCAACTTAAATCTGAATTGTGCAATAAGAAGTTCATGATCTGAGACACAATCAGCTCCCAGTCTTGTTTTTGCTGACTGTATAGGGTTTCTCCATCTTGGATGCAAAGAATATAATCAATCTGAAATTGCTATTGACCATCTGGTGATGTCCATGTGTAGAGTCATCTCTTATGTTGTTGGAAGAGGGTGCTTGCTGTGGCCAGTGCATTCTCTTGGCAAAACTCTGTTAGTCTTTGATCTGCTTTGTGTTGTACTACAAGGATAAATTTGCATGTCATTCCAGGTATCTCTTGACTTTCTGCTTTTACATTCCAGACCCCTATAATGAAAAGGACATCTTTTTTGGGTATTAGTTCTATAAGGTCTTGTAGGTTGTCCTAGAACCATTCAACTTCAGCTTTGTCAGTATTACTAGTCGGGACATAGTCTTGGGTTACTGTGATATTAAATGGTTTGCCTTGGAAACAGATCATTCTGTCGTTTTAGAGGTTGCATCCAAGTACTGCTTTTCAGACTCTTTTGTTTACTATGATGGCTACTCTATTTCTTCTAAGGTATTCTTACCCACAATAGTAGATATAATGGTCATCTGAGTTATATTCACCCATTCCAGTACATTTTAGTTCACTGATTCATAAAATGCCAATGTTCACTCTTGCTTCCTCCTGTTTGACCACTTCTACTTCACCTTGATTCAGGGACCTAACATTCCAGGTTCCTATGCAATATTGTTCATTACAGCATTGGGCTTTACTTCCATTACCAGTCATGTCCACGGCGGGGTGTCGTTTTTCCTTTGGCTCCTTTTCTTCATTCTTTCTGGAGTTATTTCTCCACTGATCTCCAGTAGCATATTGGCCACCTACTGACCTAAGGAGTTTCTCTCTCATTGTCCTATTTTTTTTTTTTTTTTGCCTTTTCATGATGTTCATGGCTTCTCAAGGGAGGAATACTAAAGTGGTTTTCCATTCCCTTCTCCAGTGGACCATGTTTAGTCAGAACTCTCTGCCATGAACTTGTCCATCTTAGGTGGCCCTACAAGGCATGGCTCATGGTTTCTTTGAATTAGACGAGGCTGTGGTCCATATGATTATTTTGGTTATTTTTCTGTGACTGTGGTTTTCATTCTGTCTGCCCTCTGATGGAGAAGGATAAAAGGCTTATGGAAGCTTCCTGATGGGAGAGACTGACTGAGGGGGAGACCAAGTCTTGTTCTTATGGGCAGGACCATGCTCAGTAAATCTTTATTCCAATTTTCTGTTGAAGGTCAGGGCTATGTCCCCTCCTTGTTTGACCTTAGGCCAAACTATGGTGGAGGAATTGAAGATAATGGTGACCTCCTTGAAATGTCCCATGCATGCACCACTGCACTCAGTGCTTCCAACCATGTATCAGGCCAGTGCCAACACATGCCTCTGCCGGTGACTCCTGGATACTCAGAGGCAAGTCTGGGTCAGTCTCTTATGGGGTCACTACTCCTTTCTCCTGGGTCAGGTTTGCACAAGGTTTTGTTTGTGCCTTGGAAAACAATATGGCAGAGTAGAAGGACATGCACTCATCTTCTGGGAGAATTCCAAAATTGCAAATCACTGCTGAGCAACCATCAACAGGAGAATGTTGTATCCCAGCAAACTATATATATACACACACACCCCCATGTCCAAGGGAAAAGGAGAAAACCAAGCAAGATGGTAGGAGGGGTAAAGTCAGGTTTAGAATCAAACCACATACCTGCCTGAGATGCTCAGAAGGCTCAAACAAAACCTTGTGCTCACCAGGACCCAGAAAACCCATAGAGACTAGAAAAAAAGTGTGTTTGAGTGTCTCCTGCAGAAGTACAGGTCAGCAGTGGCCTACTTCAGTGACAGGGGGTCTGGATACAGTAGACCTGGATATGAGATAAGCCCTCTTGTAGGAGGTCACCATTAACCCCACCATAGAACATCCAGAACTTAAACAGGACTGGGAAAACAGACTCTTGGAGGGCACAAACAAAACCCTGAGACCTTGTAAGACTTCGATATAACCTGATTCCTCCCCTTGCCTCCCCAGAGAGGTTCTCTTAAGGTTACTTTAGATGCTGCCTTCTAGGCTTGAAGTCCTAAAAATTACCAATAAAATACCCAATAAAACGTAATTCTCAACTTTAAGGTTTTGAATATTTTTTAACACAGAGAATAACATTTGTCTTGTTGAAGAATTTCAGAAACATCATAACCTATCCTAAATGGGAAGCTGCAGGAACAAAGGATTCTGACACCAAAAATTTTGCAAGAATTTACCATACCCTCTTCATTTTAAGTATAAAGAGGCCTGAATTCTACCTCAGATAAGATGATTCTTTGTGATGCTAGTCCACTATCTTCTTGGTTTTCTGTCTTTCCAGATAAATTCATTATTGCTTTTCCCAAAACTTGCCTCTCAATTTATTCTCCTGTCCTGTGGTGAGCAGAACAAGCTCAATAACGATACTGAGTACTGAGCTTGGACTCAGTAACACTAATGTCAACAAAATATGAGTTTCTAAGTGTAGAATGTGCAGATCAGAGGTCATCTGTGTTTGCTGATTGGCTTTTCCCAACAGAAAAGAAAACCGCCTAAATTTGTGATAGGAAGTAGTTCACAGTTTGGAGAAAGTTGTCTTAGTTGGGCTCCTACACTTACACAAAAATTGGCGGGGAAGAGTGCAGTCTTCCTTAATGCTTACATTTCTAAAGCCTGGCTTGCCTGTCCCTGAAAATACAATTGTGTCTTGGAAAATTTGAAACAAGCTTTTTAAAAGATTTAAATTTCAAAGGAAAAAGGAAGCATTTGCAACTTTATAAAATAAATGCTGGAAGAAAAGGGACGTCAGAAGACTTGGTGTTTGGGTCCTATGGATTCTGTAAAGGTGGAAGCTAGGAGTGAGCTCAGAGGCCTAGAGGCAAGAATAAGCTCATCTAAAGTTTGATGAAGCTGAGGGAAATGTTAAGGTTACTTTGCTGAACACTATATTATAAAATGAGAACAGGACAGATAAAGTAGATATTATAATATTAGGGATGCAATGGGATAGATGGATAAAGTAGATATTATAGAGTATTTATAACAGGTATTATATAATAATACATAGATATTATATACTAAGTATATGAATGTATGGATGTGAGAATTGGACCATATAGAAAGCTAAGCATCAAAGAATTGCTGATAGCATTTATAATAGATAGTATATAATTATAGGTTGTATATAGTAATTATGTATATATGTATGGATGTGAGAATTGGACCATAAAGAAAACTGAGCACTGAACAATTGATGCTTTTGAACTGAGGTATTGGAGAAGACTCTTGAGAGTCACTTGAACTGCAAGGAGATCCAACCAGTTAATTCTAAATGAAATCAGTCTTGAATGTTCATTGAAAGGACTGTTGCTGAAGCTGAAGCTCCAGTACTTTGGCCACCTGATGCGAAGAACTGACTCCTTAGAAAAGACACTGATGCTGGGAAAGACTGAAGGCAGGAGGAGAAGGAGACAACAGAGGATGCAGCTGTTGGATGGCATCACTGCCTAGATGAACATAAGTTTGAGCAAGCTTCAGGAGTTGGTGATGGACAGGGAAGCCTGGCGTTCTGCAGACTGTGGTGTCACAAAGAGTTGGACATGATTGAGCAACTGAACTGAACTGAACTTATATATAGCATTTAAAATAAATATTGGGATTCCCTGGTGGCTCAGACGACAAAGAATCTGCCTTCAATGGAGATCAGGATTCGATCCCTGGGTAGGGAAGATCCCATGGAGAAAAGAATAGCTACCAACTAGTTTTCTTGCCTGGAGAATTTCATGGGGAATTAGACTGATGGGCTATAGTCCATGGGGTAACAGAGAGTCAGACACGATTGAGTGAATTACACTTTCATTTTTATAATTGATATTACAGATACAGTATATGTATATATAATATTTTATATACAGTACAAATACTGTCTGTGTAACCTAAAGTTCAGTTCAGTTCAGTTGCTCAGCTGTGTCCAACTCTTTGTAACCATGGATTGAATTATGCCAGGCTTCCGTGCCCATCACCAACTCCTGGAGCTTGCTCAAACTCATGTCCATAAAGTAGGTGATGCATCCAACCATCCAATCCTCTGTCATTCTCTTCTCCTGCCTTCAATCATTCCCAGCA
Source organism: Bubalus kerabau (assembly GCF_029407905.1). Lineage (NCBI taxonomy): Eukaryota > Metazoa > Chordata > Mammalia > Artiodactyla > Bovidae > Bubalus > Bubalus kerabau. Next base: position 38,537,572 of record NC_073635.1, read on the forward strand.
TCAGGGTCTTTTCCAAAGAGTCAGTGCATCCCATCAGGTGGCCAAAGTATTGGTGCTTTAGCTTCAGCATCAGTCCTTCCAATGAATATTCAGGGTTGATTTCCTTTAGGATTGACAGGTTTCGTTTCCTTGAAGTCCAAGGGACTCTCAAGACTGGAAAAAACATAGCTTTGAACAGACAGACCTTTGATGGCAAAGTAATGTCTCTGCTTTTTAATATGCTGTCTAGGTTGTTCATAGCCTTTCTTCCAAAGAGCAAGTGCTGTTTAATTTCATGGCTGCAGTCACAATCTGCAGTGATTCTTGAGCCCAAGAAAATAAAGCCTGTCACTGTTTCCTCTGTTCCCCATCTGTTTGCATTAAGTGATGGGACCAGATACCATGATCTTAGATTTTGAATGTTGAGTTTTAACCCAGCTTTTTCACTCTCCTCTTTCACTTTCATCAAGCATCTCTTCGGTTCCTCTTTGCTTTCTGCCATTAAGGATGGTATCATCTGCATATCTGAGGTTGTGCAGATTGGTTTCCCTAGAAGTTCAGATGATAAAGAATCCTCCTGTAATGCAGGAGACCTTGGTTCAATTCATGGGTCAGGAAGATCCACTGGAGAAGGGATAGGCTACTTACTCCTGTATTCTTGGGCTTTTCTGGTGGCTCAGCTGGTAAAGAATCCACCTGCAATAAGGAAGACCTAGGTTCTGTCCCTGGATTGGGAAGAACCCCTGGAGAATAGAACAGATATCCACTCCCATATTCTGTCCTGGAGAATTCCATGGACTATACAGGGTTACAAAGAGTCAGACACAATTGAGCAATTTTCACTGTGTAATCTAACACACACACACACACACACACACACATATATATATACAACACAAAATATTAAAATGGGGTTTTAGGGAATTCCCTGACTTTCCAGTGCTTAGGACTCTGCTCTTTCACTGCCAGGAGCCCAGGTATGATCCCTAGTCAGAGAACTAAGATCCCACAATAGGCACAGTGTGGCCAAAATAAATAAATAAATAAAATAATAAAATAAAATGGAGATTTAATCCCAATGATTCTGTAATATATATGATATGGATAAATAATTATGTATGAAAGTGAAATTGAAATTTGCTTCTATATCTATATCTATACCTATCTATCTATATATATATACATATGTGCATACACACACACACACACACACACACACACACTGCTTCTCAGGTGGCTCAGTGATAAACAATCCACTACCAATGCAGGAGATGTGGGTTCAATCCTGGGTCAGGAAGATCACATGGAGGAGGAAATGACAACCCACTCTAGTTTCTTGCCTAGAGAATCCCACAGACAGAGATTGGTGGGGTCACAAAAAGTCAGACAAGACTGAGCGCACACACACACACACAACACACATATGCAGTCTTCCCCAATGGCTGAGCAGGTAAAGAATCCACCTGCAATAAGGAGATGCAGGTTTGACCCCTGGATTGGGAAGATTCTCTGGAGTAGGAAATGGCAACCCACTCCAATATTCTTGCCTGCATAGTCCTATGGGCAGAGGAGCCTGGAGGGCTACAAGTCCAAAAAGTCATAAAGAGTAGAAACAACTGAGTGACTAAGTGCACACACACACACACACACACATTTTTCTAATACTAATCAAAGTCTGACTTTTAAAGTGTTCACATATTTTATCAGTTATTGCTTTAAGTATTTAAAGGAGCTTAATTGTTTTCATATTCACCATAATCTTACAAAGTAAATATTATTACACACTTTTTAAATAAAGATAATTGTGGGAAGAAATGTTCCTGTTCCATCGTGTCCAACATTTTGCAACTCCATGAACTGCAGCATGCGAGGTTTCCCTTCCCCCACCATCTCCTGTAGTTTGCTCAAACTCATGTCCATTTAGCCAGTTATGCCATCCAACCATCTCATCCTCTGTCATCCTCTTCTCCTCTTGTCTTCAATTCTTCCCAGCATCAGGTCTTGTCCAATGATTCAGCTGTTTGCATTAGGTGGCCAAAGTACTGGAGTTTCAGCTTCAGCATCAGTCCTTCAATGAATATTCAGGGTTGATTTTCTTTAGGATTGACTGGTTAGATCTCCCTGCTGTCCAAGGGACTCTCAAGAGTCTTCTCCAGCACCACCATTTGAAGGCATCAATTCTTCAGCACTCAGCCTTGTTTATGGTCCAACTCTCACATGCATGCATGACTATTGGCAAAACCATGGCTTTGACTATATGGACCTTATTTAGGAAAAGTAATGTCTCTGCTTTTTAATATGCTGTCTAAGTTTTTCATAACTTTTCTATCAAGGAGCAAGTGTGTTTTAAATTCATGACTGCAATCTCCACCTACAGTGATTTTGGAGGCCAAAAAAAAAAAATAAAGTCTATCATCGTTTCCATTGTTTCCCCATCTATTTGACATGCAGTGCTGGGACTGGATGCTATGATCTTCATTTTTTGTATGTTGAGTTTTAAGCCAGCTTTTTCACTCTGCTGTTTCACCTTCATCAAGAGGCTCTTTAATTCCTCTTCACTTTCTGCCATTATGTGGGTGTCATCTGTATATCTGAGGTTATTGATATTCCTCCTAGCAATCTTAATTCCAACTTGTGCTTCATCCAGCATGGCATTTCAAATGATGTACTCTGCCTAGAAGTTTAAAAAGTAGGGTGACAATATACAGTTTTGATGTACTTCTTTCACAATTTTGAACCTGTTTGTTGTTCCATGTCCTGTTTTAACTGTTGCTTCTTGATCTACATGCAGGGGAAAATGGTTAATGTAATAATCATGGTTACATGCTCAGTTGCTCAGTCATGTCAACTCTTTGAAACCCCATGGACTGTAGCCTGCAAGGCTTCTTTTTGCATGAAATTTCCCAAACAATAATATTGGAGTTGGTTGCCATTTCCCATTCCTGAGGATCTTCCCAATCCAGGGTTTGAACCTGTGTCTCTTGCAGTTCCTGCATTGGGAGGCAGATTCTTCACCACTGAGTCAGCTTGGAAGCTCCCAGTATAATAATAACTGTAGATAAATGCCAAAAAAGATAGAAATAGATTTTCATAACAGAATATCTTTCATCTGAAGTGGATAAACATAGCTAGACATCATAAAAATAAACTTTACTCACATAAATTCAGAAGCAGAGGTACTTGTTTAGAAGTTGGAAAATAAAAAGCTAAAAATAACATTTACTTGAAAAATATGCAATTCATTTTCAAAATAGCAGTTAGAGATTCATAAGAATACATGTATAATTTATAATGTAGATTTGGTTTGTTGACTAAATCTAGATCAAAGTGTCATATAGATGTACATGTTCCTCTAAGGATCATGAATGAAAAAAATGTTGCTGGCCATATCAGTGAAGAAAGGATGCTGCAGCCATCAAAATACTACAGCCACGATGGACCATGAGATTTGAGGGATCTCAGGATAGAGGCAAGTGCTGTCTGTTGACAAGCCCTCAGCCATTGCAGCCACTCCCAAGTATGCATCCTGAGGGGATTCAGGATGGAGAAAAGCAGCATATTGGGCCTAAATAGTTAAGGTGTGTATCAAACAGCCCAGAGGCTTGTATCTTCCCACAAGTAAATTAATAAATCCATTGACTTGAGATTTCTGATTTTCTTTAATTTACAGGAGTCTTTTGAAGTTCTTACTCAGTCTTTGTTACTGAAATTTCTATATAATTCTGGCTCTTCCTCTTGTGTCTTCTGAGCAGTATCTCAGAACTGAGAATCCTGTGTACCAGGCTTAAGTCCTCAGATAGTCCATCAAATTAAATATAGTTCTCAAATTATAGGTTGTCATTTTGTTTCAGTCTACAGGGAAGTTAATCTATGTTAACAGAAAAATTACAGGAAATGCTCTTTTACAAAGTTGCTTAAATAAAAGAGTAAATATAAAAACTATTTTTAGAATAGTTCATTTTTAAGTTTCTTAAATAAAATCTAGTAAGTAGCTAACAAGCACTGTAAAACTTGAAAGAAAAAAAAAACTTGAAAGAATTATTAACTAGTATCTGTTACAATTTTTGTTTGCTTTAATTTCGTTCAATAAAGCTCTCATACCTCATTAGAGAATTATTGATCAGTTCAGTTCAGTTGCTCAGTCGTGTCTGACTCTTTGCAACCCCATGAATCGCAGTATGCCAGGCCTCCCTGTTCATCACCAACTCCCGGAGCTCACTCAAACTCGAGTCCACTGAGTCGGTGATGCCATCCAGCCATCTCATCCTCTGCTGTCCCCTTCTCCTCCTGCCCCCAATCCCTCCCAGCATCAGAGTCTTTTCCAATGAGTCAACTCTTCGCATGAGGTGGCCAAAGTACTGGAGTTTCAGCTTTAGCATCATTCCTTCCAAAGAAATCCCAGGGCCGATCTCCTTGAGAATGCACTGGGTGGATCTTCTTGCAATCCAAAGGACTCTCGAGAGTCTTCTCCAACACCACAGTTTAAAAGCATCGATTCTTCAGGACTCAGCCTTCTTCACAATCCCACTCTCACATCCATACACGATCACTGGAAAAACCATAGCCTTGACTAGACAGACCTTTGTTGGCAAAGTAATGTCTCTGCTTTTCAATATGCTATCTAGTTTGTTCATAACTTTTCTTCCAAGGAGTAAGTGTCCTTTAATTTCATGGCTGCATAATTATTGATGGCAGATTTCAAATTGGCAGCTGTCCATGTAAAAGGAAGACAAGAAAACTAGACAAAATTTAACAAAAATTTAATGACTTTGAAAAATAATTTAAAATTGTATAGATCAACTATTTAATGCAAAAAATCAGTTTCATACAGAACTATTAATAAATAACTATTTTTCTTACCCAAAATGTTGCCATTTACTGAATAACTTGAAAATACTATTAAAACATAATGATGAGTTGATACAGTATTGTTTTTCAGCTTTATAAATCATAAAATATGCATTATTTTATTATTATAAGTAATAATTTTCATTTATAAAATATATATTCTATATAGGAGTTGCACTGTTATGTTTCACATAGATAACTCTATTTAATCCTTGAGATAAATATTCAGTTCAGTTCAGTCAGTCAGTCATATCCGACTCTTTCTGACCCCATGAATTACAGCATGCCAGGCCTCCCTGTCCATCACCAACTCCCGGAGTTCACCCAAACTCATGTTCATCGAGATAGTGATGTCATCCAGATAGGTGAAAAAGTAATTGTGATTTTGCATTGTTGAACTGTGCCATTAGATATTGGAATGTATTCTTAAATGTGGTTATGTTATACATCATTTTAATGCACATGTCTCAGTTAATTTTTTTTTCTAATGTTTTATTCAGTTCAGTCAATAGCTCAGTCATGTCCAACTCTTTGCAATCCCATGGACTGCAGCATGCAAGGCTTCCCTGCTCATCACCAACTACTAGAGCTTGCTCAAGCTCATGTCCATAGAGACGGTGATGCCATTCAACCATCTCATCTTGTGTCATCCCCTTCTCCACCTGGCTTCAAACTTTCCCAGCTTCAGGGTCTTTTCCAATGAGTTAGTGCTTCCCATTAGGTGGCCAAAGTATTGGAGCTTCAGATTCATGACCAATCCTTCCAATGAATATTCAGGATTTATTTCCTTTAGGATTGCCAAGTTGGTTTCCTTGTAGTCCAAGGGACTCTCAGGAGTCCTCTCCAACACCATGGTTCAAAAACATCAATTCATCAGTGCTCAGCTTTTCTTTTTTTTTTTTTTTTATTCCAACACTCATATCCATACATGACTACTGGAAAAGCCATAGCTTTGACTAGATGGACCTTTGTAGGCAAAGTTAACATCTCTGCTTTTTAATATGTTGCATAGTTTTGACATAACTTTTTTCCAAAGGAGCTTTTCTTTTAATTTCATGGCTGCAGTCACCATATGCAGTGATTTTGGTGCCACCCAAAATAAAGTCTGTCACTGTTTCCATTGTTTTCCCATCTATTTTTCATGAAGTGATGGGACCGGATGCCATGACCTTAGATTTCTGAATGTTCAGTTTAAAGCCAACTTTTTCACTTTCCTCATTTACTTTCATCAAGAAGCTCTTTAGTGCCTCTTTGTTTTCTTCCATAAGGGTGATGTCATCTGCATATCTGAGGTTATTGATAGCTTTCCTGACAATCTGGATTCTAGCTTGAGCTTTAAGCATGATATACTCTGCATGTAAGTTATATAAGCAGGGTGACAATATATAGATTTCACCTACTCCTTTCCCTCTTTTGAACCAGTCCAATTTTCCATGTCCAATTATAACTGTTGTTTCTTGACCTGCATATAGACTTCTCACAAGGAAAGTAAGGTGGTCTGGTATTCCCATTTCTTTAAGAATCTTCCACAGTTTGTTGTGATCCACATAGTCAAAGGCTTTGGCATAGTTAATAAAGCAGAAGTAGATATTTTCCTGAAACTCTCTTGCTTTTTTGATGATCCCACAGATTTTGGCAATTTGATCTTTGGTTCTTCTGCCTTTTTGAAATCCAGTTTGAACATCTGGATTCATGTTTCATGTACTGCGGAAGCCTAGCACGGAGAATTTTGAGCATTATTTTGCTAGTGTGTGAGATGAGTGCAATTGTGTGGTAGTTTGAACACGTTTTGGCATTGCCTTTCTTTGGGACTGGAATGAAAACTGACCTTTTCCAGTCCTGTGGTCACTGCTGTTTTCCAAACTTGCTGGCATATTGAGTGCAGCACTTTCACAACATCATCTTTAAGGGTTTGAAATAGTTCAACTGGAATTGCATCACCTCTACTAACTTTGTTCATAGTGATGTTCCCTAAGACCCACTTGACTTCACATTCCAGGATGTCTGGTTCTAGGTTGGTGATCATACATTGTGGTTATCTGGGTCATGAAGATCTTTTTTTGTATAGTTCTTCTGTGTATTCTTGCCACCTCTTCTTAATATTTTCTTATTAAGTAATGTCTTATTATATGCTTTTTATTTTATATTTAGTTTTGACAAGGAACGTGATTTTAGATAAAAAGCAAATTCTAGCAATTATCTTATTAGCATTCAAAATGAGTCAGAAAACAGTGGAGTTGCCTTGCAACATTAATAAAGTATTTAGTCTAGGAATTTCTAATGAATTTACAGTACAGTGGTGGTTCAAGAAATTTTTCAAAGAAAGCAAGTGCCTTGATGATGAGGAGCACAGTGACTGGGCATTGGAATTTGACAACAACCAACTGAGAGGTACTTTGAAGCTGATCCTCTTACAACTGCACTAGAAGTTGTGGAAGAACTCACCATTGACTATTCTATGGTCATTCAGCATTTGAAGCAAATTGGAAAGGTGAAAAAGCTTGATAAGTGGTATCCTCATTGCACTGACCCCAAGTCAAAAACGTCATCTTTTTGAAGTGTCATCTTCTCTTATTCTATGCAACAACAGTGAACCATTTCATGATTGGATTGTGATGTGTGATAAAAAATGGATTTTGTACAAAAATTGGCAATGACCAACTGAGTGGCTGTACCAGGAAGAAGCTCTAAATCACTTCCCAAAGTCAAACTTGCAACAAAAAAGGTCATAGTCCCCGTTTGGTGATCGGCTGCTGGTATGAAACACTACAACTTTCTGAAGTGAAGTGAAAGTTGCTCAGTCGTGTCCGACTCTTTATGACTCCATGGACTATACAGTCCATTGAATTTTCCAGGCCAGAATACTGGAGTAGGGAGCCTTTCCCTTCCCCAGGGCATCTTCCCAACCCAGGGATCAAAGACAAGTCTCTGTCATTGCAGGAAGATTCTTTACCAGCTAAGCCACAAGGGAAGCCCACAACTTTCTGAATCCTGGAAAAATCATTACATCTGAGAAGTATGCTCAGCAAATCAATGAGATACACTGAAATCTTCAACAGCTACAGTCAACACTGGTCAACAGAAAGGGCCCAATTCTGCACAATAACACCTGGCCACATATCACACAATCAATACTTCAAAAGTTGAATGAATTGGGCTACAAAGTTTTGCCTCATCCACCATAATCACCTTACCTCTCACTAACTGACTACCACTTCTTCAAGCATCTTGACAACTTTTTTCAGAGAAAATTCTTCAACAATCAGCAGGAAGCAGAAAATGCTTTTCATTGAATCCTGAAGCATGGATTTTTATGCTGCAAGAATAAACAAACTTATTTATCATTGATGAAAATGTGCTGATTGTAATGGTTCCTACTTTGATTAATAATGATGTGTTTGAGCCTATTATAATGATTTAAAATTCATGGTTCAAAATTGCAATTACATTTGCACCAACCTAAATATTAATGATTTCCATTGGAGAAACTGGTTCTCTGAATGGTAACAAAAGTCTTAAACTGGAATTTGCAAGAAGGGCTAATTTTATTGTATTTATGACAATTTTAATCGTTGCATTTTTTTTAAATCAAACAACAGCAAAACAAACATATTCTGTAATGGTTATCATTTATTTAATAAATATTATAATTGAATATCTTAGTTAATGAATACCTGATTATCCACCATTACTTTTGGATGTTGTAGCCCTTTGAATTGTTATACACATATTGATCATGTACATTACCACCTACGTGAAAATATTTTGTCCCTGCTATTGTTGTATGATGAATTACTCTGTTTTAACATCTTTAAATTACTTATTTTATTTTGGTTCAGATTTAATAAATGGCTCAATTGACTCAATTCTACCTTAATAATTTTTATATTGTTGCAGTCAGATGTTGATTGGGACTGCAGACATTCATTATGGCTCCCCCAGTTGACAGGGGCTACTGAGAGCTTTTCTGGGGCTGGGAATCGGGGTGTCAAATTTTGGTCTCCTCAGGCTGAGAATCTCAAGGTGTTCAGATTGTTCAGATTTCTTATATAATAACCACTTCTTCTAAAGTAAGCATCCAAAGAGCATGCTGGGAAATCACAGACTATAAGTTTTGCCACTTTCTACTGTGGCAGAAGTAAATTGCAAACAACTCAGTAAATTCAATAAGAAGGGAAATAAACCTGATTTCTTAACAAGCATTATGTCAAGGAATTTGCAAATATGTTTTACAACTTCCACTATTATGTTGAGCATATATCAAGTCCTGTAAATATATATTTTTTCATTTTATTTTACTTCCCCCCTATTTGCACATATTATATGCTTGTCTGTCAAGATTTGAAAACTACTTGGAAGAATAATGAATTTTTTAAAGGCATCTAAAGTCCCTAATATAAAGATAACCACTATGTTATTTTTTGTTTCTTTGTAATCTAAGAGCAGAAAAAAGTTTTTAAGATTGAATTACATAACATATGCTTTACTGTGTTTCTCATTTTATAAGCTTGCTGCTCAACTTATATTTTGTTCTCAGTGGCTTCGATATATTAGAATATGTCAGGTACCTTCAGCACGCTAAATCAGGATACATGGAACTGGTTCCTCAGGCATTCCTCATAAATCCAAAACACTGGATACATGCTACACTCTTTTCTTTTTCCCACCTGGGAGCAGTCTCTGAGTTGTCTTAGCCTATCTCTGTCAAAGTGCAGAGGCTATGAAACAGCAACATGCAGCCAGATGTCTTTTGTTCTCAGGGGTCCCCAGGCATCTCTGGTATGGCAGGCCAGTCAGTGCTCTGACGTGTATGTATGGGACAGAAGCCATTCTTTTATGCAGCCTTCCAGTAGTCATGTATGGATGTGAGAGTTGGACTATAAAGAAAGCTGAGTGCCGAAGAATTGATACTTTTGAACTGTAGTGTTGGAGAAGACTCTTGAGAGTCTCTTGGTCAACAAGGAGATCCAACCAGTCCATTCTAAAGGAAATCAGTCCTGAATATTCATTGGCAGGACTGATGCTGAAGCTGAAACTCCAGTACTTGGGCCACCTGATGCGAAGAGATGACTCATTGGAAAAGACCCTGATGCTGGGAAAGATTGAAGGCAGGAGGAGAAGGGGACGGCAGATGATGCGATGGTTGGATGGCATCACCGACTCAATGGACATGAATTTGAGTAAACTCTGGGAATTGATGATGGACAGGGAGGCCTAGCGTGCTACAGTCCATGGTGTCACAGAGTTGGGCACAACTGAGAGACTGAACTGAACTCTGTCTTAAGTCAGAACATTGGAAATATTGCCCAATGTTCTCTTTACTTCTTCAAAAATGGCTTGATCTTCTTGATCATATCATACTATGACAGAGGGAGGGAATATGATGAGAGTGTGCCACAGATTTTCCTGCAAATGTAGCTGATTTCAAACTCACCAGGGGTGCAGGTATCTTTTAACTGGAACCTAGACTGCTCACAAAGGAAATTGGCCTCTGTATTGTTGAACTGGTGCTGCCATCATAAGAAGGAAGGTCTATGGCTTTCTTATTTCATATTGTCCTTCACATTTTTAATTAATTATTCAAAATAATTTTTTGAATTGTTTCTAATATTGTTGACCTGTGTAACATGCTTTTAATTTGAGGATATTTAGATTATAATGGGTGTATTTATATAAAAATCTCATTTACTCAATAGCTCTTTGGCTCTTCTTCATTGATCAATAAAAACTTATTTAATGTAATTCTTGAATATGATATAAATTTATTGAGTTTACAAGTCAGTGTCATAGTTTGATCTTTTCTTATGCTAGTACTTCACTTTTTAAATTATTTTCTGAAGATACAATACATCTAATATTTTTGGTAGAGGTAGTGTTAATCCTGTCTTATTTATTTTTCATTATATTTTCTTATTTATCTACATTTCTACAGTAACAACTGGGATAACCTAAGAGCCAACTCTGTATTCTCTTTATATGTTTTGCATAATCTTAATGCTGCTGACTAATCTCACAAATGCGTCTCATTAAAATAGCTTCATATTATCTGAATTTGAAGTTATTTGTGTGAATCAGCCAAAAACTCTTCTTAATTTTTTCCAAGGTAGATTATCTCTATTGAAGCAGAATGTTTTCATTCATGGAAGATTTTTCTTTATCTAGATTTCTACATTTTATATTTAGAAGACTATTATTTTGGATTTCTAGTATATGATAGATTTTTCTGTGATTGCTTACTAGTGATATATTTTCTTTTACTTCTAGTGTGTATAGATATGAAGTATTTAGGACTTTCTCTTTTTTTTTCCAACAAAACTATTTTTGAGTAAATGTGCACAATGACTAGATTTTGAAGCATGAAACAGTTGAAATAAATCCAAATAATATAATAATCTCTTATCTCAGATAAATAATACTATTTTGGGTCCTGACAGCACAAAGAAACAAACTATTATTGGTGAGTAGTATTAAACATCCAAATTTTGTATAAATGGCTAACCTTAAATAATAATATTGATATTTTGGATTGAGTCAGTTTTACCTCTGAGCCAGTAATATTATTCTTAGAACACAAGACAAAACTGGAAACCAGGACAGCTAAGTACATGAAGATGCCTCGAAATCCTAGGTGTGAAAAAACTGCTCAAAATTCCAACCTAAAATAATGACGTGACAGAACATTTAAGTATAAGAAATATTAAAATTTTGCAGTGACAATAAAAGCATTTTTATAATGAATAAAATTTAGAAAACAAAATGAAAATCTAAAAAGATGTAATTACCTATGCTATGATGCTTTTGAACTGTGGTGTTGGAGAAGACTCTTGAGAGTCCCTTGGACTGCAAGGAGATCCAACCAGTCCATTCTGAAGGAGATCAGGCCTGGGATTTCTTTGGAGGGAATGATGGTGAAGTTGAAACTCCAGTACTTTGGCCACCTCATGCGAAGAGTTGACTCACTGGAAAAGGCTCTGATGCTGGGAGGGATTAGGGGCAGGAGGAGAAGGGGACGACAGAGGATGAGATGGCTGGATGGCATCACTGACTCGATGGACGTGAGTCTGAGTGAACTCCGGTAGTTGGTGATGGACAGGGAGGCCTGGCGTGCTGCGATTCATGGGGTCATGAAGAGTCGGACATGACTGAGCCACTGAACTGAACTGAACTGAATCAGGAAACAACAGTTAGAAATTGACATGGACCAACAGACTGTTTCCAAATAGGGAAAGGAGTACATCAAGTCTGTGTATTGTCACCCTGCTTATTTAACTTATATGCAGAGTACATCATGAGAAACGCTGGGCTAGAAGAAGCACAAGCTGGAATCAAGATTGCTGGGAGAAATATCAATAACCTCAGATATGCAGATGACACCACCCTTATGGCAGAAAGTGAAGAGGAACTAAAAAATCTCTTGATGAAGGTGAAAGAGAAGAGTGAAAAAGTTAGCTTAAAACTCAACATTCAGAAAACTAAGATCATGGCATCTGGTCCCATCACTTGATGGGAAATAGATGGGGAAACAGTGGAAACAGTGTCAGACTTTATTTTTTTGGGCTCCAAAATCACTGCAGATGGTGACTGCAGCCATGAAATTAAAAGATGCTTACTCCTTGAAAGGAAAGTTATGACCAACCTAGATAGCATATTCAAAAGCAGAGACATTACTTTGCCAACAGAGGTCCGTCTAGTCAAGGCTATGGTTTTTTGCAGTGGTCATGTATGGATGTGAGAGTTGGACTGTGAAGAAAACTGAGCACCGAAGAATTGATGCTTTTGAACTGTGGTGTTGGAGAAGACTCTTGAGAGTCCCTTGGACTGCAAGGAGGTCCAACCAGTCCATTCTGAAGGAGATCAGCCCTGGGATTTCTTTGGAAGGAATTGTACTAAAGCTGAAACTCCAGTACTTTGGCCACCTCATGCGAAGAGTTGACTCATTGGAAAAGACTCTGATGCTGGGAAGGATTGGGGGCAGGAGGAGAAGGGGATGACAGAGGATGAGATGGCTCGACGGTATCACTGACTCGATGGACGTGAGTTTGAGTGAACTCCGGGAGTTGGTGATGGACAGGGAGGCCTGGCGTGCTGCAATTCATGGGGTCGCAACGAGTCGGACATGACTGAGCGATTGAACTCAACTGAACTGAACAGTAGTTATGTATGGATGTGAGAATTGGACCATAAAGAAGGCTGAGCACCAAAGAGTTGATGCTTCTGAAATGTGGTGTTGGAGAAGACTCTTGAGAGTCCCTTGTACTGCAAGGAGATTAAACTAGTAAATCCTGAAGGAAATCAGTCCTAAGTATTAATGGAAGGACTGACTCTGATGCTGAAGTTGAAGCTCCGATACTTTGGCCACCTGATGCAAAGAGTTAACTGCTTAGAAAAGACCCTAATGCAGGGAAATATTGAAGGCAGGAGAAGATGAACAGCAGAGGACAAGGTGATTGGATAGCATCACCAACGCAATGAACATGATTTTGAACAGGCTCCAGGAGGTGGTGAAGGACAGGGAAGCCTGGCATAGTGTTGCAAAGAGTTGGACATGACTATGTGATTGAACAACAACCATTTGTGCAGAGAAAAAAGTGGGCTACCAGATTTCAAGCTTAACAAATATAAATAGAAAAAATGTCATGTATAATATTTTCTTCAGAAAGTCAATAGTGCATATATAATTATATAAATAAAAAATAAAACAAAAACATATTTCAAATATAATAAGCACCATGCTCAGAAAGAATACTACCTGAATAGCATTACTGCACAATAGTGAAAATAAAATTGAATCTATCACTGTGAGTCTCAAATATATTAATAACAGCTAATATTTTTGGTAAAATTCTTTATACAATTTTGCAGGATGATTCATAATCACATTAAGCATATACATTTCAGTTCAGTTGTTTGAAAGCACTGATTCTTGAGCACTAAGCCTTCTTTATAGTCCAGCTCTCACATCCATCTATGACTACTGGAAAAACCATAGCTTTGACTAGGTGGATATTTGTTGGGAAAGTGATGTCTCTGTTTTTTAATATGCTGTCTAGGTTTATTATAGCTCTTCTTCCAAGGAGCAAGCGTCTTTTAATTTCATGGCTGCAGTCACCACCTGCAGTGATTCTGAAGCCCAAGAAATAAAGTCTGTCACTCTTTCTATTGTTTCCCCATTTATTTGCCATGAAATGATGGCATCAGATGGAACCAGATGCCATGATCTTCATTTTTTGAATGTTGAGTTTTAAGCCAGCTTTTTCACTCTCCTCTTTCCCCCTCATCAAGAAGCTCTTTAGTTCCTCTTCACTTTATGCCATAAAGGTGGTGTCATCTGCATATCTGAGGTTATTGGCATTTATCCCAGCAGTCTTGATTCCAGCTTGTGCTTCATCCAGCCTGGCATTTCACATGATATACTCTGCATAGAAGTTAAATAAGCAAGGTGATAATATACAACATTGACATACTCCTTTCCCAATTATTTTGAATCAGTCCATTGTTCCATGTCTTGTTCTAACTGTTGCATCTATACTTTTAGATTTCTATAACTTTCTTTAAAAACGTTCTCTATATTTTTCTCTGATTTGCATGATTTAAATTATGCAAGAAAAAGGCAGAAATATGATTATTATTAGTTTTTCTTCTGCTGAGATTGGCTATGCTAGAGATCCCCAGCTTTTCACAATGACAAATACCTCCAATTTAAAATTGTAGACAAATAAATATTTAAATGTTTGCCTTTTTAAAAAAGAGGTGGCTTTTCTTTATGCTGGAGTTGCTGTTTGGCTCCAGTGCCAAATAGTGAATTGGAATTATTCCTTAGCAATTATGCTATTTGTTCACTTAGCAGAATTTCTTTTTTTTTTTTTTAATTTAATTTTATTTTTAAACTTTACATAATTGTATTAGTTTTGCCAAATATCAAAATGAATCTGCCACAGGTATACATGTGTTCCCCATCCTGAACCCTCCTCCCTCCTCCCTCCCCATTCCATCCCTCTGGGTCGTCCCAGTGCACCAGCCCCAAGCATCCAGTATCGTGGATCGAACCTGGACTGGCAACTCGTTTCATACATGATATTTTACATGTTTCAATGCCATTCTCCCAAATCTTCCCACCCTCTCCCTCTCTCACAGAGTCCATAAGACTGTTCTATACATCAGTGTCTCTTTTGCTTAAAACTGAGTGTTCAATAACTGTATGCTGAACTAAAGGGCCAACCAATAAATGAATGAATGTTTGTTCAAGGGCTATGTTTATAATGCCAGAGGACTTCATTAGCTTTAGACATAATGAAGTTTGTTAGTGAAGTTTGTTTACGAAAATTTTTAAGAAAAGCTAGGCATTATTCATTATTAAAGAATTTCACACTGGAATTACTATGTAGATTTGGTCAGCTCTGGTACCAGGGTAGAATGCTTCTGAGGACCAGAAAATATAGGTGACAGAAAGAGTGTCAAATACAAGAGCTAAATGATGTTAGCTCCTTTTAAAGCAAAAGCAATCTTCTGACTTCTGTTGGCTAAGCCATGCATTGTGTGATATAGTGGAACCTCCTGGATAAGCCCTACACCAAAACTACAATTTACCATTAGTAGGCAATTCAGACTATCTTGTTTTGACTTATATCTTTTCTTCTTACACATAAAATAATTTTCAGATTATAAGAATTCTCCTATAACCATTTCTAAACCCACTTGAAAAAAAATGGCATACTTGTTTATACAAGGATTTTGTTTTATCTTCATTTCTTTTTTAAAAAAAATCATATCTAATTTCTTTTTCTTTCAAAAAGGAAAGTTATATTCTTTTCGGATAGCAGTTGTCATAACTATCATCTGAAAAACAATCAGGTTTTCTCTATTTGCATGTCTTCAATGTTTCACAGGGCAGAGTATTTTTCTCTCTGTGCTTCCCAGTTTTCATGACATTATTAAACTAATGGAGAATATAACTGGAAGCTACTATCTGAAGATCAGTGAGTATGGATACAGTAGAATAGGGCTACCAACATTTAATGGTTCAGCAGGAAACTGCCAAATAGCTGGTTTGGAAAAAGGTTAAATAATAAGATTTAGAAAAACAAATTTAAAAGCAAACCCTTTAGAACAATGATTTAGGTATACTATATACAGTCATTAAATTCAAAATAGGTATCATAGTTGATGTATAAATAAAAAGTTATTTTCTATAAGTCAAAGGACAATTTATACTTTTGAGGAAAGAATCCACAACTTATAATCTTGCAATGGTTAGCTGTTATTTAAATTATTGCAGCAGTGATTAACTTTCCCATTGCTTTAGGTTAATGAAAATGCTGAGGTATGTAATTCCCAAAATCTTCACCTATTATCCTATCTTCAAAAGAAAACTTCAAGATGGTTATGTATCCTGAAAAGTAGAGACTTGGTGATTTGGAAATCCTGCTCCTTCTCTAAACTTTGAGGATATTGGGTTTCTGATGAGGAATGACTGCTGTGAAGCTCTGCTTCAAGACCTGACTATGGTCAACACTTCCAAGCCAAACTCAGGAATGCCACTTCTGCCATCTGCATAGGCTGGCACTCGCCAAGCTTTTGTGCTTTGTTCAGAGGAACATGACACAAAAAAATGCCTTGAGAATTCACTTTTCCATTTCTAGTGTAATATGCACAGTAGAAATCCAGCCAGCAGAGGAAATAGATTGCCTAGCAGAAACCAGAGGGTGACCACCAGGCTAAAGGAATGGGAACAGAGATCCAGGGTATAGTGCTTGAGTCAGGTTAGCAGCTGGAGAACCTGTCTCAAGGGAACAGAGTTCACAGAAGTTCCAACAGAATGGGCAGAGCAGATTTACATGGTGAATCCAGCTGTTCATCTGGCTATTGACAGGGAGGATCTGCCCGGCCCAACTAAACAAATATAAAATATCCTGAACCCTAACCTTCAGACCTTGTGGAGAACAATAAACCTGATAGCATCCATGCCCCCAGTCCAGATAACTTGGCTTCTTTTCACACTTTTCCATGACAAAAGCTAATTTCTGAATTAGACAAACTGAATAAGGTCCATACTTTTCAGCACCATAGTTTTTTCAAAGGTCTGGTACTTTACAATCTGACCTGCACTGATACTCACCACTTAAATAAAAACTGAATTTCTTACTGAAAGGGCAGTAGTCAGCAATTTTTACTAAACCACCATAATATGGCAGATCTTCTGCAGGTACTCCAGTGAGTTCATCAAACCACTGGTACTCCTATGGCAGAGGTTTCAGAAACTTCTGCAAATTGCACACTGAAACTGCTCTCTGGTCCTGCCTGCAAGTTAATTGCAATAGATTGCTTCTGAGTATGTTACAGTAAGGGTTCAGCATCTATCTCTCCTGTCACTGCTGGTCAATCCAGAATTTATAGCTCTTCCTGACACTGTCACAGCCCACTCCTCTGTCCCTGTCTATTTTCTCAGCCATTCTGTAATTAACTTTATACCAGCCAATATCATCCATTAAAATCAGGGCAATTTGAGAGAGAACTAGGTTCTGTATAGGAGAACCAGTCATTACTTGATTTTCTAATAACCACTATTCCCAATGGTTAAGTTCAGTGTCCATACCACCAAGATTTTCAAGTTCAATTCCCTCCAGAATTTGACAGTTGTTTCTGTGCTTCATCGAGAACACAATGCATTACTAGAAGATAGACAGTGTGAAGAACTTGCTTATTATCACAAATGTCCCATAATCTCTCCACTTTTGGAACTACTTTATCACTCCATTGATATAATCCAAAACTATAGATAAAAAGTGGGAGACCATCTGCAAATTTTGAAGTTAAAGGATTTCCATCTTTATCATGGTAGAATAGCCCAGAAGAGAAACCCAGGGCATGAATAATCTCATGTTTCACTATGGACAGCATTCCAAAAAGCATCTGAGGCTGGGTAGAGATCATATTTGGACACAGGTTAGCATACCCTGCTATTGGCCTGTCCATTTTGTGCTTCCTGCTGACAATAGGCTGAATAAGAAATGATGTTCTTATGATGGCACCTGTCAGTGGCCAGAGCACCTACATAAAGAACAAAATCTTCATCCTGGACTCCCTCTTGACTTGGCACATCCACTGCTCCACAGGGGCAACTTATCCCCAGAGTGGACTCTGCATTGCTGGAGGTGCTCCTCAGGCATGATAATGAGTCCATATTTGTATGCTCTGCACATTCTTTAGTACAGCATCTATGGTGATCATTTTCCTTCAATAGATATTGAAATTGGTTTGTTGTGCATTGTCTACTAAGTAATATACTGCCTGCAGGTTTAAGAACCTGAAAAATTTTCTCTAAATAGGAAACAGCTTGTGAGAAAAAAATGTTAATTAGTATCACTCTTTACAACATGATTTAAGATGGACCTTATTTATGACCTCAGAATCAGAGGGGCATGGTGCCAGCAGAGAGGAGAACTGTGCAAGAAGACAGGAATAAATGTGGTGATTGCCTAGAGTCCCCCAACAGGAGTAAAATGCCTTGGACCCATAAAGAACCACTCCCGTGCCACCTGCTTGGGGCCCTAACTTGAACCCAAGGAGCTCGCTCTTCTACTCGACTCAGCTGCCATCTTCAGGTCAAGACCAAACAATATTTTTTAATAAAAACATAAGATAGCAAAATGCGAGTAAATTTATGTTAACTAAAGGATACTCTAAACTTGTTCTTGTTGTTGTCGTTCAGTAGCTGTGATGCCTGTGACTCTTTGTGACCCCATGGACTGCAACATGCCAAGCTCTGCTGTCCTTCACTATCTCCTGGACTTTGCTCAAGTTCATATTCATTGAGTTGGTGATACTATTTAACCATCTCACCCTCTGCCATCCTCTTCTCCTTTGCCATTGATCTTTCCCAGAAGCAGGACTTTTCCAATGACTTGGCTCTTCATGTCAGGTGACCAAGGTATTGATGCTCCAGCTTCAGATTCAGCATCAGTCTTTCCAATGTATATTCAGGGTTGATTTCCTTTAGGATTTATTGGTTTGATCTTTAAATTGAAGGGATCCTCAAGAATCTTCTCTAGTACAAGTTCAAAAACATCAATTCTTTGGTGCTCAGCCTTATTTATGGTCCAACTCTCACATCCATATGTAACTTCTGGAAAAACCATGGCTTTGACTAGATGGGAACTTTGTTGGTAAAGTGCTATCTCTGCTTTTTAATGGGATTCCCTGGTGGCTTAGATGGTAAAGTGAGCTTTATTTTCCAAGGAACAAGCATCTTTTATGCAAAACCATCAGCAGTGATTTTGCAGCCCAAGAAAATAAAATCTATTACTATTTCCACTTTTTCTTCTATTTGCCATGAAGTGATAGGATCAGATCCCATGATCTTAGTTTTTTTTTTTTTTATGTTGAGTTTTAAGCCAACTTTATCACTCTTCTGTTTCATCAAAAGGCTCTTTAGTTCCTCCTCACTTTCTCCCATTCAGTTCACTTGAGTCGCTCAGTCGTGTCCAACTCTTTGTGACCCCATGAATTGCAGCACGCCAGGCCTCCCTGTCCATCACCATCTCCCAGAGTTCACTCAAACTCATGTTCATCAAGTCAGTGATGCCATCCAGCCATCTCATTCTCTGTTGTCCCCTTTTCTTCCTGCCCCTAATCCCTCCCAGCATCAGGGTCTTTTCCAATGAGTCAACTATTCACATGAGGTGGCCAAAGTACTGGAGTTTCAGCTTTAGTATCATTCCTTCCAAAGAACACCCAAGGCTGATCTCCTTTAGGATGGACTGGTTGGATCTCCTTACAGTCCAAGGGAATCTCAAGAGTCTTCTCCAACACCACAGTTCAAAAGCATCAATTCTTCAACGCTCGGCTTTCTTCACAGTCCAACTCTCACATCCATTCATGACCACTGGAAAAACCATAGCCTTGACTAGACCATTAGGATTGCTTCTGGCAATCTTGATTTCAGCCTGTGATTCATCCAGCCCATCATTTCTCATGATGCACTCTACATATGTTTGAGATGAGTGTGGGCAAGCTCCAGAAGTTGGTGATGGACAGGGAAGCCTTGCATGCTGGGTCACAAAGAGCTGGACATGACTGAGCAACTGAACTGAACTGAACTCTGCATATAAGTTTAATGAACAGGGTGAAAATATACAGCCTTTCTGCTACTGCTGCTGCTAAGTAGCTTCAGTCATGTCCGACTTTGTGCGACCCCACAGACGGCAGCCCATCAGGCTCCCTGTCCCTGGGATTCTCCAGGCAAGAACACTGGAGTGGGTTGCCATTTCCTTCTCTAATGCATGAAAGTGAAAAGTGAAAGTAAATTCGCTCAGTCGTGTCCGACTCTTAGCGACCCCGTGGACTGCAGCCTACCAGGCTCCTCCATCCATGGGATTTTCCAGGCAAGAGTACTGGAGTGGGGTTCCATCACCTTCTCCAATACAGCCTTGATATATTCCTTTCCCAAATTGAACCAGTCTCTTATTCCATGTCCTGTCCTAACTGTTGTTCTTGACCCACATAAGGGCTTCTCAGAGGCAGATATAGTGATCTGGTATTCCTGTTTCTTTAATACTTTTCCACAGTTTGTTTTGATCTACACAAAGGCTTCCATGTAGTCAATGAAACAAAAATAGATGTTTTTGTGGAATTCCCTTGCTTTCTCTATGATTCAAGAAATGTTGGCAATTTGATCTTTGATTCCTCTGGCTTTTTTAAACCCAACTTGTACATATGCAAATTCTCATTTAACTTTATTAAATGTAACAATTTTGGAGACTAACAGCCAGTTCTACTTACTAGCAATCAGATTAATAATTTACCTCCTTTCACCAAATTGGCAGAATAAAACAGCACATAAAATGCTTGCAGCCAACACTGTAACAGAATATTTGCTGTTTTAAGGTCAGTGCATTGTGCAATCAAGTATTTAAATTCATAAAATTCATTGTTGGAAGAAATTATGTTTTTTTTTTTCTTCACCTCCTTTATATCTTTCATATTTTTCCATGTTTCCAGCAACTCCTGTACTGCATGAACTACTGTAATGTCATGAAACAAATGCTCTTGATTTTGCTCAGACTGTCATTTTATTAAAATGTTTCCCTAAATATGAGAATGATTCCTACAAAAATAATTTATACAGACATGTTGCTATTCATTCTGAAAAATGGATAGTAGTTGGTCAGTAGTGTGCTCAATTAGTGTTTGTAGTACTTGATTATAGGGGACTAATATTAATTTGTATTCATTTAGAAATAATTATATGAACAGCCAGATATAACTATATGTATTATATTAAATATATGCTGTATTTCATTTTATTAATTCAAGGATTCATGAGCCTAACACTCCAGGTTCCTACTCAATGTTGTTCTTTAGAGCATCAGACTTTACTTCCATCACCATTCACATCCACATCTGGGCATTGTTTTTGCTTTGGCTCTGTCTATTCATTCTTTCTGGAGTTATTTCTCCACTCTTCTCCAAAAACATATTGAGTACCTACCGACTTAGGGAGTTCATCTTTCAGTGTCATATCTTTCTGCCTTTTCATACTGTTCATGGGATTCTCAAGGCAAGCATACTGAAGTGGTTTGCAATTCCAGTCTCCAGTGGACTACATTTTGCCAGAACTCTTCACCACGACTCGTCCATCTTGGGTGGGACTGCATGGCATGACTCATAGTTTCATTGAGTTAGACAAGACTGTGGTCCATGTGATCAGTTTTATTAGTGTTCTATGATTGTGGTTTTCATTCTGTCTGCCCTCTGATAAGAGGCTTATGGAAGATTCCTGATGGGAGAGACTGACTGTTGGGGAAACTGGGTCTTGTTCTGATGGTCAGGGCTATACTCAGTAAATCTTTAAACCAGTTTTCTGTTGATTCGAGAGGCTGTGTTTCCTCCCTGTTTGACCTGAGACCAAACTATGGTAGGGGTAATGAAGATAATGACAACTTCCTCCCAAAAGTCTTGTTCACACACTGTTGTATTCAGTGTCCCTGCCCCTGCAGCAGGCCACTGTCACCCCATGCCTCCACCAGAGAGTCGTGAACACTCACAGGCAAGTCTAGGTCAGTTTCTTGTGGGGTCACTGCTTATTTCTCCTGGGTTTGGTGCACACAAGATTTTATTTGTGCCCTCCAAGAGTCTGTTTCCCTAGTCCTGTGGAAGTTCTGTAGTCAAATTTCACTGGCCTCCAAAATGAAAAATGTAGCGGCCAAATTCCCTGTGGGTTCTCAGATCCTTTGCCAAATACCCAAGTTGAGAAATCTGTTAGGGTCCCAGAATTTTTTATCAGTGCGATAATTTATTTGGTATAATTGTTCTTCAGTTTGTGGGTCATCTGATCTGTGGTTCTAATGTGAGGTTAATGGCAACCACCTCCAAGACGGGTTATGCCACATGCTGCATGACCCAGGTCTGATACACCAGAGCCCTTGACCATATGGCAGGCTGCTGCATCTACAGGAGACACTCACACACTCAGAGGCATATCTGGCTCAGTCTCTATGGGATCTCTCGGTCCTGATTGCACAAGGTTTTGTTTGAGCTCATCCAAACATCACTGCTGGGTATGGGGCAATTTACTTCAGATGACCATTGTATCTACAACTGTGGACAAGAATCCTGTAGAAGAAAGGGAGTAGCCCTCACTGTCAATAAAAGAATTTAAAATTCATCATTTGGGTGCAATCTCAAAAACAGCAGGATGATCTTTGTTTATTTCCAAGGCAAACAATTCGATATCACACTAACCCAAGTCTGTGCCCCAACGACTAATGCAGAAGAAGTTGAAGTTCAAGAGCTCTATGAAAACCTGGAAGACTTTCGAGAATTAACACCCAAAAAAGATGTCCTTTTCATTATAGGGGACTGGGATGCAAAAGTAGGCAGTCAAGAGATACCTGGAGTATCAGTCAAATTTGGTCTTGGAGTACAGAATGAAGCAGGGCAAAGACTATCAATTTTGCCAAGAGAACACACTGGTCATAGCAAACACCCACTTCCAACAACACAAGAGTAGACTCTACATATGGACATCATAAGATGGTCAATACCAAAATAAAATTGATTATATTCTTTGCAGCCAAAAATTGAAAAGCTCTATACAATCAACACCTTATTGCAAATTTCAGACTTAAATTGAAGAAAGTAGGGAAAACACTAGATCATTCAGGTATGATCTAAATAAAATCCCTTACGATTATATAATATAAGTGACAAATAGACTAAAGGGATTAGATCTTATAGACAGAGTGCCTGAACAACTATAGTTGGAGTTTCATGGCATTGTACAGGAGGCAGTGATCAAAACCATCCCCCCAAAAAAGAAATGCAAAAATACATAATGATTGTCTGAGGAGGCCTTACAAATAGCTGAGAAAAGAAAAGAAGCTAAAGGCAAAGGATAAAAGGAAAGGTATACCCATCTGAATGCAGAGTTCCAAAGAATAGCAAGGAGAGATAAGAAAGCCCTCCTCAATTTTTAATACAAAGAAATAAAGTAAAACAATAGATGGGAAAAACTAGAATTGCCTTCCAGAAAGTTAGAGATACAAAAGAAGCATTTCATGCAAAGATGGGTACATAAAAGGATGGAAATGATATGAACGTAAAAAAAGCAGGAGATATTAAGAAGAGGTGGCAAGAATACACAAAAGAACTATACAGAAAAGATCTTCAGGACCAAGATAGCCACGATGGTGTGATCACTAACCTAGAACTTGACATCCTGGAATGCAAAGTCAAGTGGGCTTCAAGAAGCATCAACAACAAACTAGTGGAGGTGTTGGAATTCCAGTTGAGCTATTTCAAATCCTAAAAGATGATGCTGTGAAAGTGCTGCACTCAATATGCCAGCAATTTGGAAAACTCAGCCATGGCCACAGGACTGGAAAAGGTAGGTTTTCATTCCAATCCCAAAGAAAGGCTATGCCAAAGAATGTTCAAATGACCACACAATTGCAATCATCTCACACACTAGCAAAGTAATGCTCAAAATTCCCCAAGTGAGGCTTCAACATTTCATGAACTGAGAATTTCAAAATTTTAAAGCTGGATTTAAAAAGGCAGAGAAATCAGAGATCATATTACTAACATCCATTGGATCATCAAAAAAGCAAGAAAGTTCTAGGAAAAAAAAAATCTACTTTTGATTTATTGACTACACCAAAGCCTTTGACTGTGTGGATCGCAACAAACTGTGGAAAATTCTTTGAGAGATGGGAACACCACACAACCTTACCCATCTCCTGAGAAATATGTATGCTGTTCAATAAGTAAAAGTTAGAACCAGACATGGAACAATGGACTGTTTCCAAATTGGGAAAGGCATACATCAAGGTGTATATTGTCACGCTGTTTATTTATCTTATATGCAGAGTACATCCTGTAAAATGATGGGCTGGATGAAACACAAGCTGGAATCAAGATTGCTGGAAGAAATATCAATAATCTTATATATTCAGATGACACCAACCTTATGGCAGAAAGCAAAGAAGAACTAAATATCCTTTTGATGAAAGTGAAAGAGGAGAGTGAAAATGTTGGCTTAAAACTCCACATTCAGAAAACTAAGATCATGGCATCCAGTCCCATCATTTCATGGCAATTAGATTGGGAAACAATGGAAACTGAGAGACTTTATTTTCTAGACTCCAAAATCACTGCAGATGATGACTGCAACCTTGAAATTCAAAAACACTTGCTCCTTTGAAGAAAAGCTATGACAAACCTACACAGCATATTAAAAATCAGAAACATTACTTTGCCAACAAAGGTCCTAGTCAAAGCTATATTTTTTCCCAGTAGTCATGTATGGATGTGTTAGTGGGACTATAAAGAAAACTGAGCACCAAAAAGTTGATACTTCTGAACTGTGGTGTTGGAGAGCACTCTTGAGAGTCCTTTGGATTTCAAGGAGATCAAACCAGTCAATCCTAAAGGAAATCAGTCCTGAATATTTATTGAAAAGGCTGATGCTGAAGCTGAAGCTCCAATCCTTTGGCCACCTTATCAGAAGAACTGACTCATCATACCCTCATGCTGGGAAAGATTGAAGACAGGAGAAGGGGACAACAGAGGATGAGATGTTTGGATGCCATCACTGACTCGATTGACGTGAGTTTGAGTAAGCTCTGGGAATTTGCAAGGACAGGGAAGCCTAGAGTGCTGCATTCCATGGAATCACAAAGAGTCAAACACGACTGAGCGAGTGAACTAAATAAAGATGGACTTACTTTAAAACGTTAATTTTTAACCTCTGAATTGATTAGAAGATTTGAGTGATATTTTAATTAGCATATTTTAAATTCAGTTCAGTTCAGTTCAGTCGTGTCTGACTCTTTGCAACCCCATGAATTGTAGCATGCCAGGCATCCCTGTCCATCACCAACTTCCGGAGTTCACTTAAACTCACATCCATTGAGTCAGTGAAGTCATCCAGCCATCTCATCCTCTGTTGTCCCCTTCTCCTCCTGCCCCCAATCCATCCCAGCATCAAAATATTTTCTCATGAGTCAACTCTTTGCATGGGGTGGCCAAAGTATTGGAGTTTCACCCTTAGCATCATTCCTTCAAAAGAACACCCAGGACTGATCTCCTTTAGAATGGACTGGTTGGATCTCCTTGCAGTCCAAGGGACTCTCAAGAGTCTTCTCAGCACCACAGTTCAAAAGCACCAATTCTTTGGCGCTCAGCTGTCTTCACAGTCCAACTCTCACATCCATACACGACTACTGGAAAAACCATAGCCTTGACTAGACAGACTTTGTTGGCAAAGTAATGTCTCTGCTTTTGAATATGCTATCTAGGTTGGTCATAACTTTCCCTCCAAGGAGTAAGCGTCTTTTAATTTCATGGCTGGAATCACTGCCTGCAGTAGTTTTGGAGCCCCAAAAAATAAAGTCTGACACTGATTCCACTGTTTCCTCATCTATTTCCCATGAAATGATGGGACCAGATGCCATGATCTTCATTTTCTGAATGTTGAGCTTGAAGCCAAGTTTTTCACTCTCCTCTTTCACTTTCATCAAGAGGCTTTTTAGTTCCTCTTCACTTTCTGCCATAAGGGTGGTATTATTGATATTTCTGCTGGCAATCTTGATTCCAGCTTTTGCTTCTTCCAGCCCAGCGTTTCTCATGATGTAGTCTGCATATAATTTAAATATGCAGGGTGACAATATATAGCCTTGACATACTCCTTTTCCTATTTGGAACCAGTCTGTTGTTCCATGTCCAGTTCTAACTGTTGTCTCCTGACCTGCATACAGACTTCTCAAGAGGCAGGTGAGGTCGTCTGGTATTCCCATCTCTTGAAGAATTTTCCACAGTTTATTGTGATCCACACAGTCAAAGTCTTTGGCATAGTCAATAAAGCAGAAATATATGTTTTTCTGGAACTCTCTTGCTTTTTCCATGATCCAGCAGATGTTGGCAATTTGATCTCTGGTTCCTCTGCCTTTTCTAAACCAGCTTGAACATCAGGAAGTTCACTGTTCATGTATTGTTGAAGCCTGGCTTAGAGAATTTTGAGCATCACTTTACTAGCGTGTGAGATGAGTGCAATTGTGCAGCAGTTTGAGCATTCTTTGGCATTACCTTTCTTTGGGATTGGAATGAAAACTGACCTTTTCCAGTCCTGTGGCCACTGCTGAGTTTTCCAAATTTGCTGGTATATTTATGCTTCTTAATATAATTGTTCATTTTGCAATTTATGCTACCTTTCACCAATTTCTAGCAAAATTTACTTTGCTAAATAATAAGAGCTTGTTTATAATTTAGATGTGATTTTACTTCACAAAAAATTAAGAAACCTCAATTAAATAAGTCAGGAGACCAAAGGGAAAAACTCTTATACCCTGCAAAGATAGCAGAACCCCAGAGGAAGAAAAAAGACTCCTGTTTTTTCTTGGCAATGACCCAACCAATGAAATACTTGGACTTTTATTAAATATTCTTCCCAACTTCATTTTCTCCACCATAAAGAGTTCTCATTTCCTTTCTTTGCTGGGAGTTTGCTCAAGGCTCACCGTGGTTGCAGGCTTTGAACTGCCATTCTCTACTGATTTTGTGTAAGTCAATTTTTGCAGGAGAAATAATTGGTAGTCTATTTATTTTTAGGCCAACAATTTAAAGTGGCAGTAATGAACAGGAAAAGGAATGGTTTGTAAGCGGAAAGCTTGGTAGACATCCTGACTGTGGACACAATGAGAGTGACAGATGGTTGACAGGAATGCATTGTGTCTGCAAGGTCCATGTTGTTGCCAATCATAGAATGCTTCATAGAAAATTGAGGAAGGAACTTTGGCCACCATTGACTCTAGTTTTTCTCATTCTTTTGCTGTGATAATTGATTTTCTGTGTATTTTTTGTTTGTTTGTTTTCAGAATTGCCCTGAAATGAAAGATCAAAGTAAGAAAGAGTCACAGTTAATCAGGTAAGTAATTACAATAAAAGAATTATAATGATAAGATTATGATAATGAAAACAATCTATCAATTCAATTTTCTAATGTATAATTATAGGAAAGAAGAGGCTTATGCTCATTCATTTTAGAAACTATCTTGGTCTATCTAAGAAAGGAAGTCTTTCTCTATGCAGAGAAAATTGGAAGGGAGCTTTCTATCATCTCCTCTATAAAGGAGTGGCTATTTCAGAGTTTGACATCCACTGGGTAAAGACTTATTAGAGGTCTAGTGGGGTCACTTTATTAGATGTCAATTATCATTTAAAACACTTCATTCCTCTCTTTCATTCTTCTTTCTTCAAGGATTAATGAAAACCAGGATGTTTCATTTCCAAGAAGTGATATGCTCTGTTCAGTCTTCTCTCAGTCAGGAATAGGTACAGATTATTTCCCAAGTTATGAGCTAGGCAATCAAGACCAGGTAGGAATTAAGCATATAGGACAAAGCATTAATTTCCCTCTTTACTACCAAGGCTAGGGAGGGAATCAAGCCCACAGCTTCATCCTAACAATATGGTAACAGATTTGAAACTTGTTCTAAGGATTCAGTTATCTTGCTGTTTTGTTTCTGTAGACACAGCAGAGCATGTGACTCTCACACCTAAGATTTGCATAATATCATGAAAACATACATCATATTCTGTAATATATCTAGCTATGTACATGTACATTTTTCTATACACTAGAAGTCAAAGAAGAGAAGGAATAAACATACCAAAAAAACCTAGCAAATGTCATTACTAAGTAGCTATGATTTCATTCCCACATTATGATAAGCCTGTTAGATACATTGTCTTATTTAATCCACTCAACATTTCTAAATCAGCCTCTATATTTACCCTTATTTATTGAATAAGATTATAGAACATCAACATGGTTAAGTAATTCACTAAAATCTTGACAGGTGGCAAATGGCAATGCCAAGACTTCAAAACAGTCATTCTGATTCTAGAACTTGTGTTCTCACACTATACTAAACACAGGCCAGTGCTTTTGGCTCAGTGACTCTGAGAAAGCAGCTGCTAAGTGAAGATCTTAGAAGTTTATCACTGTGATTCAGGAGATAACTGCTGTTCCTTCTGTTGTTTTCTTGTTGGCAAGTGGAGCCATGGACACCGGTACAGATTTGAAAATGTTTGCTTTTGATCATGACTATAATCTCCATGGGTGAGGTGGGCTGTGACTATGGACAGTAAGGTTGTAGATAACAAACATGACTTGGGCATAGGTGGGCGTCCAGATTGGTCAGGAGGCATCAGAGGTACAGATAATCCTTGACTAAAAGAGAAGGCTAACAGATTGCTTCCTTACATCCCAGGCAGCAGGGTTTCTCCTGTCTTAACTTTAGGTCCTGGCAACCCAGACTGGTTTCCCTGGATACAGGAGCTTCCCTGCTTAGAGGAATTGAATTATCAAGTGTTTCTGAATTTATTCAGACAAACTCAAAAAATAAAATGCTCTCTGAAAAATATGAAGGTTTCTATTTTTAAGAAAGTGAGCACATAGATTTTTAGTACATTATGTATGACTGTGTCTAGTTTTATTTTATAGTGATCTTAAATTCAGTCTTAGTTTGTAGTAGAAATATCCACATTCTAGGAACACCTCTTTTGTCTATGAAAAATAGTGTTTGAAATATATTGTTTAACAAATCATTTTATGATGTTGCTATATCAGAAATTATCTAAAAATATCAATAGATTCTATTTATTTATCTTTCTAAAGAAAGAACACAAATATAGAACTTGAGCAGTTACAATTCTTATTTTCAGACTATCAACATAGAAGTCATGTATTTTAATTTATTTTCTGTTATTCACAAAACATAGAACATTGTCTTGCATATAAGCTTTTTTCAGTATTCTTTGAGATAAAGTTGATTTATCCTATTTCTGAGTATGCAGTGTAAAGAGTAAATCAAATATCATTTCTGCCATTCTAACTTAAGTATTACTCAGTAAGTCTACAGTTTTTGGTTAAATTGACTGGCCCATATATCAAAATTATTATAATTTTGGAAAGAGAAAGATACTTTATTTAGACTACACTCTAAACTGAAAATTCCTAGTCAGGAAATTCTGAAAGTGGAGAAATCATAAAGGAAGTATAAGAGCCAGAAAAATGATTATGGTCATAAATTGGGACTCTAAGGCAAAAGATTTCCCCCCAAAGCAGTGACCAAAATGCATGGGAAACATAAGTTTGATTTGATTTGCTGCAGGAACTTCTTAGGGAATCTAATCTGTTGAACCTAAATGGGGTGAGGGGAAGACAGGAGAGTAGTATCAACAGAAACTTCGAGGAAATGACAAGATTTGGGTGTTGACAATGCTATTTCTTAATAGTAATTTTTTAGGAGAAATTCAACAGACCTCAACTTGTTGGAAAGTGGGTTAAATAGAGCAGTTAATGTTATCATGACTTCAGACACTAGATTGGTTCAGGGAGAGTTTGATTCTCAGTAAGGAAAATGGAAAATAATTTTGAAATTTACAGGAATAGATGTTAGGATAGTGTGGCTGGATGGATATCTAAGTCCTCCTGCTTCTAACTCAGGCATAACAAATATAGGACATCTGTGGTATTTCTGCTGTGGGTGGACCTGACAAATGTCACATAAGTTAGTTGACCATCTGGGATATAATACAGAAGTGTTTCAAAACTTAAATGATCTCTACTGTATGAAATGACATGTCAACCTCACATAGAGACTGCATCTGCTACTCAGGGACAGTAAGCATGTGTCTAATATGAAAAAAAAAAAAAAAAAAAAAGATCCTAGGAGACCACATCACATATCTCAATATCTTTTCCTTTGCCCATACCTTTTATTTTACAGATCTTTGAGCTTAGGAGTAAAGCTTAATATTCTAAAAAATTGCCTAATTTCTGAAATTCTGATTCGACAATTTAACGTTTTATGCCAGCTCAATATAACATATTGCAACTAACTAAAATAAGACCTTGTGGTCATTTCCACAATGGGTCATAATCAACTTTTTCATTTCCTTATAATCACTTCATGTTTTATTTTCACCTTTGTCTCCAATTTCATTGATGGGGCAGATACATTCCCTTGATTCTATTTCTGTCATGACAGGAAAGATATATTACATTAAATCTTGCATATTACCAAGCAATTATGATTTGAAAATGAGTTATACAATATGAAAATTGCAGTCACTTCCTTTTATTATTTGAAACTAGTGTGTATGTCTAATGACAAGTACAAACATAAGAAAATATCAAACTATATAGAAAATTCAAGATAGATTTTTTCCTACTTTTCATTTCACCATTTTCATTCTCAGTAACACCCTATTTTGTGTTCTTGGGGTGTATTGACCATTTTGCAGAACTTCTTATGGCTATGTTCTCTCCCTCCACAGGATGTAGAATTTTCCATCAGTAATGTGTATGTCTCACTTCTTATCCTACTTCATTTCTCAGACTTTGTTTGACCATCATTGCACATAGAAAGCCTTCTTGAACCACCCACATTAATTTTGAAAATAATTTATTCCTGTTATGTACTCTTACAAAATCAGTTGACTCACATGACACTTTTATTTGTTAACTCATTTATTCGGCCTATATTTATTATTTTGTATGTACTACATACTGTGTTAGTCACTGATAGTAAACCACTGGAAAGATTCAACACAATAATTTTATGAGTATTTTAATGTTATTTGATCAATGCTTGATGTTCTTATTACATTATTACTTTTTAATTTTTATCTATTCATTTATTTTTGTCTGTGCTGGATCCTCACTGAACCAGGCTTCATTCTAGTTGCAGTACATGGGGGCTATTCTTCATTGCAGTGTGCAGGCTTCTCATTGCTATGGCTTCTCTTATTGCAGAGCACAGGCTCTAGGGCACAGTAGTTTCAATCGTGGCATGAGGGCTCAATAGTTTTGGTTCCCAGGCTCTAGAGCACAGGCTCAACACCTGTGGCTCACGGAATTAATTTTTCAACAGTATGGGGAGTCTTCTCAGACCCAGTATTGAACCTGTGTCTCATGCATTGGCAAGCAGATTCTTTGCCACTGAGACATGAAAATGAAAATCATTCAGTTGTGTCTGACTCTTGGGGACCCCATGGACTATACAGTCCTTGGAATTCTCCAGTCCAGAATGTTGGAGTGGGTAACCATTCCCCTCTCCATGGAATTTTTCCAACCCAGGGATCAAACCCAGGTCTTCTCCATTGCAGGTGGATTCTTCATCAGCTAAGCCACCAGAGAATCCCCCATTATACTGTTAGTTAAGAAGAACTGGATTTTTATTTAAGAGCAAAGGATTGAATCAGATTTGGTATCCTTGTTCTTTAACACGAAGTTCATATGTTTAACAAAATAATGTATTCATTTGATTAAATAAATCATAAATAATGGGACTTTTCAACTAGTCATATTAATTGTCTCTGTTTAGTTTTAATAAAACCATCAAACTTTTTTTTATAAAAAAATAAATAAACCCATCAAATTTATTTTTTTTTTCTTTTTGGACAACTTGAAGATGACCATCTACCTTAATATTTCTCTAATTTATTTGAACAAAGTAGCTTAATCAAGAAATCACAAGATAATCTACTCTCCTTCCTTCTCAGATTGCAAAATTTATATACTAAAAGAAGATCACATTCAACCTACAGGAGGCAGGATAAATAATAGTAATTAGAGGAGAAATCAATGTAATTAAGAATTATAAATCAATTTAAAAATCATAGAAAAAATGGTTCTCTAAAAAGATGTGTAAAATTGTAAGCCTCTATACTGACTAACCAAGATGAGAGAAGACATAATTATTAATATGAGAAGTTAAAGTGGTCTATCACTACACTTCACATGGACAAAAACAGTAAAGGAGTATTATGAACAACGTTATGTTCACGTGTTTGAAATGGAACAATTTTTTTTTTTTTGAAATACACAATCCAATAAAACATAAAAGAAAAAATTGTGGCTGCTCAGTTGTGTCCACTTCTTTGTGGCCACTTGGACTGCAGCATGCCAAAGACATGCCATGTCCTTCACTGTCTCCTGGAGTTTTCTCAAACTCATGTCCATTGAATTGGTGATGCCATCCAACCATATCTTGGTTTGTTCCATGTTTTGGTAATTATGAATAAAGTGGCTAAATATCTCTGTGTCCCCTCATCACAGGGCATACACATATACTCCAGGACAGCCTTGGGAGCAGACCTCTGTGGGGTACACACACATAAAGTTGAGACTAAAAACAAAACTGAGCCCCAGAGGAAATAAGGAAGAAAAATATTTCTCTTTGCAGATGGTCAAATTCACACCCTCAAATTTGGCTTTGTAGACTCAGTGCCTACAGAACTTCTGAAAAGATGAGTTCTTGTATGGCTGAGACCGACCTAAATTTAGAACAGCTGTAAAATTTATGGGCTGGATCATCAAAAAAGCAAGAGAGTTACAGAAAAACATCTACTTTCACTTTATTGACTACGCCAAAGCATTTGACTTTCCAAAAGAAAACTGTGGAAAATTCTTAAAGAAATGGGAATACCAGGTCACCTGACCTGTCTCCTGAGAAGTCTGTATGCAGGTCAGGAAACAACAGTTAGAACTGGACATGAATCTTTTGTTCCTTTTTGCTTTCTGTCGTTAGAGTGTTATCATCTGCATATCTGAAGTTGTTGTTTCTCCTGTCTTTCTTGATTCCAGCTTGTAACTCATTCAACCCAGCATTTCTCATGATGTGCTCGGTGTATAAGTTAAAGACACAGACAAATCTGTCATACTCTTTTCTCAATCTTGCAGCCCCCATGCTAGTGTACCAAGAGAGGGGCTGGTCACTTTGAGGGAGGCAGAAGCACTCTTACTTTCGCCCCCACAGGGATAGGTGGCACTGACACAGCGGCTGATTGGGCCAGGACAGATGAACCAGTGAGTTGTTCCATACAGGGTTCTAACTGTTGTTTCTTGACTCACATACAGCTTTCTCAGGAGACATGTATGATGGTCCAGTATTCCCATATCTTTAAGAGCTTTCCATAGTTTGTTATCATACACACAGTCAAAGGCTTTAGTGTAGTCGATAAAACAGAGGTAGATGTTTTTTTCTGGAATCCCCTTGCTTTCTCTATGCTCAGGTAGTGCTGGCGATTTGTTCTCTGGTTCCTGTCTTTTCTAAACCTACCTTGGACTTTTGGAATTTCCTGGCTCATGTAATGCTAAAGCCTATCATACAATATTTTAAGCATGACCTTACTAGCATGGGAGAGGAGTGCAATTGTCCAGTGGTTTGAACATTCTTTAGTATTGCCCTTCTTGGGAAGTGGGATAAGGATTGACCTTTTCTAGCCCTATAGCCACTGCTGGGTCTTCCAGATTTGCTGACATATTGAGTGCAACACTTTGAAAACATCATCTGTAGGGTTTTGAATAGCTCTCCTGGAATTCCATCACATCCACTAGCTTTATTGACAGCCGTACTTCCTAAGGCTCACTTTACTTCACACTCCAGAATATCTGGCTTTGGGTCACTGACCACACCATTGTGGTTATACTGTTCATTAAGATCATTTGTTTATAATCCTGTGCATTCTTTCTGTCCCTTCTTGATCTCTTCTGCTTCTACTAGGTCTCTTCCCTTCATTGTGCCCATCTTTGGGGTGAAATGTCCCCTTGATATTTCCAATTTTTCTGAAGAGATCTCTAGCCTTTACCCTTCTGTTGTTTCCCTCTACTTTTATGCCCCATTTGCTGAAGAAGACCTTGTCTCTCCTTGCTATTCTTTGGAACTCTGCATTAAGTTGGGTGTACCTTTCCCTTCTCCCTTAGTTTTTTGTTTATTTTCTTTATTCAGTTATTTGTAAAGCCTCCTCAAATAACCACTTGGCCTTCTTGCTTTTATTTTTCAATGGGATGGCTTCGTTTCACTGCCTCCTGTACAATATTATGGAACTCTGTCCATAGTTCTTCAGGCACTCTGCTTACTACATCTAATCCCTTGAATCTATTCATCACTTCCACTGCAAAGGAATCCTGAGAGTCCCTTGAACAGCAAAGAGATCAAACCACTCAATCTTAAAGGAAATCAACCCTAAATGCTCATTGGAAGGACTGATGCTAAAGCTGAAGCTCTAGTATTTTGTTCATCTGATGCAGACATCCAACTCATTGGAAAAGTCCCTAATGCTGGGAAAGATTGAGGGCAGAAGAGGAAGAGGGTGTCAGAGGATGAGATAACTGGATTGCATCACTGATAAAATGGCTATGAATTTGGGCAAACTCTTGGAGATGGTTAGGGACGGGGAGGTCTGGCATACAGCAAACCATGGGGTCACAAAGAGACAGATATGACTAGATGACTGAACAACAACAACACCCATATAGTGGGCTGATCATCTAGACAAAAATAAAATGAAATAAGCCTAAAATGAAACGTTAGATGAGAGAGACTTAGTTGATATCTATGAGATATTCCATTTGAAAACAGCAAAATATAATTTCTTTTAATATAAGTGCACATGGAGCATTTCCCAGGATAGATCACATCTTAGGTCACAAATCAAGCCTTCCTATATTTAAGAAAATTGAAATGATATATTTTCTGCCCCAAATGATATGAGATTAGAAATCAATTTTTAAAAAACTGTAAAAAACACAAACACATGGAGATGGCACAATATGTTACTAAACAGCCAATGGATCCCTGAAGAAATCAAAGAGGAAATAAAAAACTACCTAGAGGCAAAACAAACAAACACAGTGATCCAAAGTCTATAGGACCTGGGAAAATTGTTCTAAGAGGGAAGATTTTACCAATATAATCTCACCTCCAGAAAAAAAAAAAAAAAAATCAAAGAAACAACCTAACCTTACACCTAAAGCAACCAGAAAAATAAGAACAAACAAAAGTTAAAATTAGTAGAGGGAAAGGTATCGTATCAGATTAGAATTTAAGAAAAAAAAAAAAAGTAGTAGCAGAGATCAATGACACTAAAAGTTAGTTCTTTGAGAAGATAAACAAGAATGGAAAAACTTTAGCTAGACTTGTTAAGAAAATAAGATAGAGCACTCAGATCAGTAAAATTAAAAATAAAAAAGAAGTTGCAATGAATACTACAGAAATACCAATAATCATAAGACCCTAAGATCAGGAATAAGCCAAGGATGTCCACTCATACCACTTTTATTCAACATCATTTTGAAAGTCATAGTCATGCCATCAGTGACAAAAAAGAAATAAAAGTACCCAAATTGGAAAAGAAAAAGTAAAATTGCATATTACATGATATTATATATAAAAATATTATTAAGTAGGCTACCAGAAAATTACTAGAACTCATAAATTAATTTGGTAATGTTTCAGGATACAAAATTAATACACAGAAATAACTTACATTCTTATACACTATAAATGAAAGAGCAGAAAGAGAAATTAAGGAGACAATCCCATTTACCATCACATCAAAAAGAATATCCAGAAACTAAGCTATATAAAGAAGCAGAAGAACCTGAACTCAGAAAGGTTTTCTTGATGAAAGAAAGAGAGAAAGAAAACCTGATTTCTTTCTTGATGAAAGAAATCAACAATGATATAAACAGATGAAGAGAGAGTCCATGTTCTTGGACTGGAAGAATCAATATTATCAAAATGAATATATAATCCAAAATAATCGACAAATTCAATACCATCCTTATCAAATTACCATGGGTGTTTTTCACAAATTAGAGCAAAAATGTTTAGAATTTGTATGAAAACATAAAAGATCCTGACTATCCAAATCAATCTTGAGAAAGAAAAATGGAGCTGGAAGCATCCAGATTCCTTGACTTCTGGCTATAGTACAAAGCTACAATCATCAAAACATTGTTGCGATGAACATTGGGGTACACGTGTCTCTTTCCCTTCTGGTTTCCTCAGTGTGTATGCCCAGCAGTGGGATTGCTGGATCATAAGGCAGTTCTATTTCCAGTTTTTTAAGGAATCTCCACACTGTTCTCCATAGTGGCTATACTAGTATGCATTCCCACCAACAGTGTAAGAGGGTTCCCTTTTCTCCACACCGTCTCCAGCATTTATTACTTGTAGACTTTTGGATCACAGCCATTCTGACTGGGGTGAAATGGTACCTCATAGTGGTTTTGATTTGCATTTCTCTGATAATGAGTGATGTTGAGCATCTTTTCATGTGTTTGTTAGCCATCTGTACGTCTTCTTTGGAGAAATGTCTATTTAATTCTTTGGCCCATTTTTTGATAGGGTCATTTATTTTTCTGGAGTTGAGCTGCAGGAGTTGCTTGTATACTTTTGAGATTAGTTGTTTGTCAGTTGCTTCATTTGCTATTATTTTTCTCCCATTCTGAAGGCTGTCTTTTCACCTTGCTAATAGTTTCCTTTGTTGTGCAGAAGCTTTTAAGGTTAATTAGGTCCCATTTGTTTATTTTTGCTTTTATTTCCAATATTCTGGGAGATGGGTCATAGAGGATCCTGCTGTGATGTATGTCAGATAGTGTTTTGCCTATGTTCTCCTCTAGGAGTTTTATAGTTTCTGGTCTTACGTTTAGATCTTTAATCCATTTTGAGTTTATTTTTGTGTATGGTGTTATAAAATGTTCTAGTTTCATTCTTTTACAAGTGGTTGACCAGATTTCCCAGCACCACTTGTTAAAGAGATTGTCTTTAATCCATTGTATATTCTTGCCTCCTTTGTCAAAGATAAGGTGTCCATATGTGCATGGATTTATCTCTGGGCTTTCTATTTTGTTCCATTGATCTATATTTCTGTCTTTGTGCCAGTACCATACTGTCTTGATAACTGTGGCTTTGTAGTAGAGCCTGAAGTCAGGTAGGTTGATTCCTCCAGTTCCATTCTTCTTTCTCAAGATCGCTTTGGCTATTTGAGGTTTTTTGTATTTCCATACAAATTGTGAAATTATTTGTTCTAGCTCTGTGAAGAATACTGTTGGTAGCTTCATTGCAGCACTGTTTATAATAGCCAGGACATGGAAGCATCCTAGATGTCCATCAGCAGATGAATGCATAAGAAAGCTATGGTACATATACACAATGGAGTATTACTCAGCCATTAAAAAGAATACATTTGAATCAGTTCTAATGAGGTGGATGGAGAGGGTGGGAAGATTTGGGAGAATGGCATTGAAATATGTAAAATATCATGTATGAAACGAGTTGTCAGTCCAGGTTCGATGCACGATACTGGATGCTTGAGGCTAGTGTACTGGGACGACCCAGAGGGATGGTATGGGGAGGGAGGAGGGAGGAGGGTTCAGGATGGGGAACACATGTATACCTGTGGTGGATTCATTTTGATATTTGGCAAAAATAATACAATTATGTAAAGTTTAAAAAATAAAATTAAAAAAAAAACAACACAAAACATTGTTACTGGCACAAAAACAGAAATATAAATCAATATAACAGGTTAGATAGTCCACAGATAAACTCATGCACTCCTATGACAAAGGAGGCAGGAATATACAATGTAGAAAAGATAACTTCTTCAATAAGAGTTTCTAGGAAAAACAAGACAGCCATTTGTTAAAGAATGAAATCAGAACATTTCCTAACATGTTACACAAAAATAAACTCAAAATGCATTAAAGAGCTAAGTGTAAGGCCAGATTTAATAAAACTATTGGGGGAAAACACAGACAGAACATTCTTTGACATATGTTCCAGCAAGATCTTTTATGATTCACCTTCTAGAAAAGTGAAAATAAAAACAAATGAAACCTAATTGAGTTTAAAACCTTTTGCACAGCAAAAGAAGCCACCCCAAAAAGGAAAAGAAAACACACAGAATGGGGAAAATATTTGCAAATGAAGTGATCAGCAAAGGATTAGTCTCTAAAACATACAAACGATTCATGCAGCTCAATTTCTTTTTTTTTTTTTTAATGGGTAGAAGATCTAAATAAACATTCCTCTAAAGAAAATATACAGATGTCTAGGAGGCAATCAAAATATTCTTAACATGACTATAAGACAAATCAAAATCAAAAGTATAATGAGGTATCATCTCACATCAATTAGAATGGCTCTCATAAAAAATCTACAAACAAATGCTGGAGACAATGTGGAGAAAAGGGAACCCACATACACTGTTGTTAGAAACGTACACTGGGACAGCCACTGTGAAGAACAGTATGAAGATTTAATAAAAAGAAACAAGCAAACTAAATATAGAGGTAATATATGATACAGCAATCCCACACCTGGGCATATATCTGGAGAAATCCATACTTCAAAAAGACACAAGCATCTAAAATTTATTTCAGTCCTATTTATAATAGCTAGGATATGGAAACAAAATCAGTGTCCATCAACAGAAGAATCGATAAAGAATATGTGGTATATATATATATATATATATATATATATATATATGATGGAATATTACTCAGCCATTAGAAGAACAAAATAGTACTAGTTGTAGTGACATAGATAGACCTAGTAATTGTTATACTGAGTGAAATCAGACAAAATCAGAAAAAGAAAGAAAAGTCAAGTATCATGTCTGTTTAAAATATCATGTTTGGAATCTTTTGAAAAAATGTAAAAATGAACCTATTTACAAAACAGAAATGAGTCACAGATATAGAAAACAAACTTATAGTTAGCAAGAGGAACCAGAGATCAATTTGCCAACATCTGCTGGATCATCAAAAAAGCAAGAGGGTTCCAGAAAAAAACATCTATTTCTGCTTTATTGACTATGCCAAAGCCTTTGAGTGTGTGGATCACAATAAACTGTGGAAAATTCTGAAAGAGATAGGAATACCAGACCACCTGACCTGCCTCTTGAGAAAACTATATGCACGTCAGGAAGCAACAGTTAGAACTGGACATGAAACAACAGACTGATTCCAAATAGGAAAAGGAGTATGTCAAGGCTGTATATTGTCACCCTGCTTATTTATGTTATATGAAGAGTACATCATAAGAAATGCTGGGCTGGAAGAAGCACAAGCTGGAATCAAGATTGCCAGGAGAAATATCAATAACTTCAGATATGCAGATGACACCAACCTTATGGCAGAAAGTGAAGAGGAGCTAAAAAGCCTCTTGATGAAAGTGAAAGAGGAGAGTGAAAAAGGTGGCTTAAAGCTCAACATTCAGAAAATTAAGATCATGTCATCTGGTCCCACCACTTCATGGGAAATAGGGAAACAGTGGCTGACTTTATTTTTGGGGGCTCCAAAATCACTGCAGATGGTGATTGCAGCCATGAAATTAAAAGACACTTACTCCTTGGAGGAGAAGGCAATGGCACCCCACTCCAGTACTCTTGCCTGGAAAATCCCATGGATGGAGGAGCCTGGTAGGCTGCAGTCCACGGGGTCGCTAAAAGCCAGACACTGAGCGACTTCACTTCCACTTTGATGCATTGGAGAAGGAAATGGCAACCCACTCCAGTGTTCTTGCCTGGAGAATCCCACGGATGGGGGAGCCTGGTGGGCTGCCATCTATAGGGTCCCACAGAGTCAGACACGACTGAAGTGACTTAGCAGTACTCCTTGGAAGGAAAGTTATGACCAACCTAGATAGCATATTAAAAAACAGAGACATTACTTTGTCAACAAAGGTCCATCTAGTCAAGGCTATAGTTTTTCCATTGGTGATATGTGGATGTGAGAGTTGGACTGTGAAGAAAGCTGAGCGCTGAAGAATTGATGCTTTTGAACTGCGGTGTTGGAGACGACTCTTGAGAGTCCCTTGGGCAGCAAGATCCAACCAGTCCATCCTAAAGGAGATCAGTCCTGGGTGTTCATTGGAACGACTGATGTTGAAGCTGAAACTCCAATACTTTGGCCACCTGATATGAAGAGCTGACTCATTTGAAAAGACCCTGATGCTGGGAAAGATTGAGGACAGGCAAAGAAGGGGATGACAGAGGATGAGATGGTTGGTTGTCATCACTGACTCAACAGACATAAGTTTAGGTAAACCCTCAGAGTTGTTGATGGAGAGAGAGGCCTGGCGTGCTCTGATTCATGGGGTCGCAAAGAGTCGGACACGACTGAGCGACTGAACTGAACTGAACAGAAAGGGGGAAGGGATAAATTGGAAGATTATAACTGGCATATAAACACTACTATATTTAAAATAGGTAATAAGAAGCTGCTATATTGCACAGTGAACTCTCTATACGGTACTCTGTATTGACCCATATGGGATTAGACTTATATCTATATCTATATATAGATATCTGATTCACTTTATGTAGATCAGAAACTAATGAAAAATTGCAAATTAATTGTACTCCAATAAACATTTTAGAGTGAAATTCCATAATTTAAGAGATAGGAAACAAATGAGATTAACCAAATTTTGACACATTTATACTGACATTTTGTAGACATAATTTTGTGCTTACCATTGACTATTGCTGGAATAAGTACAGACCTTTAAAATGCTTAAGAATAACAATGCAACTATATGTTATTTTACAGTAAACAATTTATGGGCAACTCTGAGGATGAGGGTCATTGTGTTGCCTCATTGATGGAGAAATTGAGGTTGGAAGATTTCATTGCTTGAACATAAGGATATAACAGAGACAGGATCTAATACCAAGTCCTGTAACTTGGCAAACACAATTTTTAATTATTAAGGACTCATTTAACAAATAGCAGCTATATATTGTGATTTTTTTGAAGAAATAGACTGTAAAGAGGAAATTATAATCAGAGTCCAACAGTAAAAAGAAGTCCAACAGAAAAAAAGAGCAATTGCAGTTCTTGCTATAAATTCATTACTTCATATCATTGTCATTTGTTAATGCATTTACTAATATATAAATGCTAATATAATTTTTAAATTAAATGTGTGTATTGAATTTCAATATATGCATTGAATTTAATATGTGTATTGAATTTCAATATATGTATTG
Source organism: Bubalus kerabau (assembly GCF_029407905.1). NCBI lineage: Eukaryota > Metazoa > Chordata > Mammalia > Artiodactyla > Bovidae > Bubalus > Bubalus kerabau. The sequence goes on from NC_073635.1 coordinate 38,578,750, forward strand.
AAACAGTAGTGTCAATTATGATGATGATGATAAAGGGTAATGACAATTTCTTCTTAAGTTATGTAAAATATTCATGTAAAATTGCAAACAAATAATAAAGATAAAGTGTAAATTCATTGTTGATACTTGTGATCATAACATTTTATTTAAAATTGAAAATTTATATCATTCTAATTCAAACTTTTAACATTTTGGGGAAATAAAAAATGCATCATAGAGTGATTAAGTGATTTACCTATGTTCTTACAGGTATTTATTATTATTTACATATCTATCAGAGTTTCTCAATGTAGATACCAATTAAAAGGGTTTATAAGCATAAGATGGAGAAGGCAATGACACCCCACTCCAGTACTCTTGCCTGGAAAATCCCTTGGATGGAGGAGCCTGGTGGGCTGCAGTCCATGGGGTCGCTGAGGGTCGGACACGACTGAGAGACTTCAGTTTCACTTTACACTTTCATGCATTGGAGAAGGAAATGGCAACCCACTCCAGTGTTCTTGCCTGGAGAATTCCAAGGATGGGGGAGCCTGGTGGGCTGCCATCTATGGGGTCGCACAGAGTCGGACACGACTGAAATGACTTAGCAGCAGCACAAGCATAAGAAGTTATTTAAATTATTGTATCTCAAAGTCATTGCAGACATTACTTTTATAGCTTTCTGCTCTTTCTTTCTCGTGCCTTTTGACAACTTAATAGAACTGAAAAAGAGCATATTCAGTTAGCCAATGAACTCTAATGTATTTCTAAGAGTCTGGAAGTGAATGAAATATATGTTGGTCATTAATAAAGTGGGCTCTGGACTCAGACTGCTTGTCTTCAAATCTCAGCTCTCCTACTTTGTATCATGAGTTAGTATTATACATATGATTAAAGTCTTGGATGCCAGAGCCAGACTGCCTAAATGTAAAAACAAGCTTCACAATTTATTAGCTATGCAGCCTAAAGCAAGTTACAAAGTCCTCTGTACTTCATTTTTTCTCCTTTGACAAAATAGAAAATGTAGTAGTACTCACTTCATACAATTTTATGTTCACTTAAAATGAGTTAATCTGAATAGATCCCTTAGAACAGTATCTGACTCCATCCTTCCACCTCAATCAGTTCAGTCATGTCTGACTCTTTGTGACCCCCCATAGATTGCAGGGGGGCAGGCAAACCCCTGCAATCCCCCAGGCTTGCCTGTCTGTCACCAGTTCCCAGAGCTTGCTCAAACTCACGTCCATTGAGTTGGTGATGCCATCGAACATCTCATCCTCTGTCATCCCCTTCTCCTCCTGCCTTCAATCTTTCCCAGCATCAGGGTCTTTTCTAATATGTCCATTCTTTGCATCAGGTGGCCAAAATATTGGAGTTCCACCTTCAACGTTAGTCCTTCCAATGAATATTCAGGGTTGATTTCTTATAGGATTGACTAGTTTGATCTCTCTCTGCTCTCCAAGGGACTCTCAAGAGTTTTCTCTAACACCACAGTTCAAAAATATCAATTTTTCAGGGTTCAGTCTTCTTTATGGTCCAACTCTCACATTTAAACATGTCTACTAGAAAAACCATAACTTTAACTATACAGACCTTTGTCAGTAAAGTAATGTTTTGGCTTTTTAATACACTGTCTAGATTTGTAATAGCTTTTCTTCCAAGGAGCAAGCATATTTTAATTTCATGGCTGCAGTCAGACCATCTCAGTGATATTGGAGCCCAAGAAAAGAAAGTCTGTCACTGTTTCCATTGCTTCCTCATCTATTTACCAGGAAGTGATGGGGCCAAATTATATAATCTTCATTTTTTGAATGTTGAGTTTTAAGCCAGCTTTTTCATTCTCCTCTTTCACTTTCATCAAGAGGTTCTTTTGTTCTACCCCTATAGCTATATGTTAGTTTCAATAGTAGTTATTAGACATATGATACACTTAGTACAGTGCCTGAAAATTATTTCAGTTCAGTTCAATTCAGTCACTCAGTCATATCTGACTCTTTGTGATCCCATGAACCACAGCACACCAGTCCTCCCTGTCCATCACCAACTCCTGGAGTCCACCAAAACCCATGTCCATTGAGGTGGTGATGACATCCAACCATCTCATCCTCTGTAGTCCCCTTCTCCCCCTGTACTCAATCTTTCAAAAGCAAAAGGGTCTTTTCAAATGAGTCGGCTCTTTGCATCAGGTGGCCAAAGTATTGGAGTTTCAGCTTCAGCATCAGTCCTTCCAATGAACACCCAGGACTGATCTCCTTCAGAATGGACTGGTTGGATCTCCTTGCAGTCCAAGGGACTCTCAAGAGTCTTCTCCAACACCACAGTTCAAACGCATCAATTCTTCTGTGCTCAGTTTTCTTTATGGTCCAACTCTCACATCCATACATGACCACTGGAAAAATCATAGCCTTGACAAGACATACCTTTGTTGAGAAAGTAATGTCTCTGGTTTTTAATATGTTCTATAGTTTGGTCATAACTTTCCTTCCAAGGAGTAAGCCTCTTTTAATTTCATGGCTGCAATCACCATCTGCAGTGATTTTGGAGCCCCCCAAAATAAAGTCAGCCACTGTTTCCACTGTTTCCCCATTTATTTGCCATAAAGTGATGGGACCAGATGCCATGATCTTAGTTTTCTGAATGTTGAGCTTTTAAGCCAAGTTTTTCACTCTCCTTTTTCACTTTCATCAAGAGGCTCTTTAGTTCCTCTTCACTTTCTGCCATAAGGTTGGTGTCATCTGCATATCAGAGATTGTTGATATTTCTCCCAGCAATATTGATTCCAGCTTGGGAATCAAGGAAATGCTTCCTCCAGCTAAGCGTTTCTCATGATGTACTCTGCATATAAGTTAAATAAACAGGGTGACAATATACAGCGTTGACATAGCTCTTTTCCTATTTGGAACCAGTCTGTTGTTCCATGTCCAGTTCTAACTGTTGCTTCCTGACCTGCATACAGGTTTCTCAAGAGGCAGGTCAGGTGGTCTGGTATTCCCATCTATTTCAGAATTTTCCACAGTTTATTGTGATCCACACATTCAAAGGCTTTGGCATAGTCAATAAAGCAGAAACAGATGCTTTTCTGGAACTTAGCTCTTTTTATTTCATTTAGTTGAAATAAGTGCTTCTCACAATTCAAGAAACTTGTGTCCTTGGGATACATTAATAAATAAATTATTGCTGTTTTCCTGCTAACACTTAGTAGTGAAAATAGAAATTACACAAAAGACATAATTCAAAGGCAAATAATAAGTTAGAGTGTGATAAAGGATACAGGGGCAAACATGTAGAGAAGGGCAAGGGGATTGAGAGGATCAGAGTTTATACACATTGGGATTTTAAATACCCAACGTGTATAATTTTAAAGAAGTACTTGTGACATGGTAACATTTGTGTAAACTCAAATGTGAACCATGCAGATATTTTCAGGAAAAAAATTTGGCACAGAGGGTTTTCGATATATATTGCCTACAACAAAGTTCCTGGTCACTCTACTTCAACCACATAGAAAGAAGCCTAATGTGTTGAAGTAGAGTGAGCAGAATAGAAACCACCAGGACTGTATTAAGAGATGTAACTGGGGGAAGTCAAGTAGCACATTACAGGGTCTTGCAGGTTTTGCTTTTCTGAAGTGAGAATCACTAGGCAGTTTTGGATAGACTAGTAATGTGATCAGAATTTTTTAAATGGATTGAGGAGAGATTATATAAAGGGGTGAATTCTCAGGTGTCAAGGTTAGAAGTTGGGAAATCCGTTAGGAGGCTATTGCAGACATCCAGGCTAGAAATGTTGGTTGCTCCAAACACAGAGATACTGGAATGGAGGATTTGGAAAGAATTAGTCAGATTCTGAATATACTTTGAAAGTAGAGACCACAGGATTCTCTGATATAGGGGAATAAGAGATATTAGACATGATTCTGTGATTTTCTTTCTTTCTTTCTTCCTTTTTTTTTTTTTTTTTTTTTTTTTTTTTTGGTCTAACAGCTCTATTGGTGCAATTTTCATTGATTGAGAAGGGAAGACTGTGATAGCAGGATGTTTGGGTGGAGTGGGTGAGACCAGATATTCAATTTTAGACTTGTAAAGTTTGAAATTTCTATTAGTCATCCAGGTAGAGATGCCAAACAGGCAATGCAATGTACCTATGAGTGTTGTGTTCTTGAAAGAGTTCTGAGCTGGAAATTTAACAGATAATAAAAATCAGGAGAGTGCATAAGATTGGGAAATGTTATAGCTATTGGAAAAAAAGAGTCAAAATCTGATTCCTGGGACATTTTAAATTGAAGACATTTAAGAGGAAAATAAGAACTATAAGGAAAGATTGAGAATGAGTGGCCAGTGAAGTAGGAGGGAAACCAAGGTTTTGATGTCACGAAAGTCAAGAAAAGAAAATGCAAAATGGGGATAAGGAATCAATTGTGTCAAATCTTGGTGATCAAAGCTAAGCACTGATAATTGAATGAATGTTCAGTAACATGGTAGATATAAGTGTCTTTAGCAAAAAGATTCAATGTTGTGGTTTTTAACAAGAATATGGACAGTGAACAAAGGCAACTCTTTTGAAATGGTTTACCTAAAGGGGAATAAAGGAATGGGGTAATAACTGATGGAGAAAGAAGCAAAAAAAAATGGACTGCAAAATGGGAGAAATAAAGAGTTATTTCTATGCTGATGGGAAAGTTAGTGTATTAATAGAAACTTTAAATGGCATGATGTAGGAAAGAGGGAAGGATTACAGATAGATATCATCAAGTAGGTGGCAAGAGACAGGATCCTATTTATAAATAGAGAACTGTCTTTAGATAGGATAAAGTAGGACAATAAAACTTCTGATTGAAGATGTGAGGTGGATGAGTGAAGTTTGGTGATTTCTAGAGGATTTCTTTGGAGAAGGCAATGGCACCCCACTCCAGTACTCTTGCCTGGAAAAATCCCATGGATGGAGGAGCCTGGAAGGCTGCAGTCCATGGGGTCGCTGAGGGTCGGACAAGACTGAGCGACTTCACTTTCACTTTTCACTTTCATGAATTGGAAAAGGAAATGGCAACCCACTCCAATACTCTTGCCTGGAGAATCCCAGGGACGAGGGAGCCTGGTGGGCTGCCGTCTATGGGGTCGCACAGAGTCGGACACGACTGAAGCAACTTAGCAGCAGCAGCAGCAGAGGATTTCTTCAAATTAATTTTCTTAAAAATTTTTTTAATTTAAATTTATTTATTTTAATTAGAGGCTAATTACTTTACAATATTGTATTGGTTTTACCATACATCAACATGGATCCGCCACAGATGTACATGTGTTCCCAATCCTGAACCCCCCCTCCCACCTCGCTCCCCATACCATCCCTCTGGGTCATTCCCGTGCACCAGCCCCAAGCATCCTGTATCCTGCATCGGACCTGGACTGGCGATTCGTTTAACATGTGATAATTACATGTTTCAATGCCATTCTCCCAAATCATCCTCCCCCCCCCCCACCCACAACAGAGTCCAAAAGACTGACCTAGACATCTGTGTCTTTTTTGTTGTCTCGCATACAGGGTTATCTTTACCATCTTTCTAAATTCCATATATATACTTTAGTATACAGTATTGGTGTTTTTCTTTCTGGCTTACTTCACTCTGTATAATAGGCTCCAGTTTCATCCACCTCATTAGAACTGATTCAAATGTATTCTTTTTAATGGCTGAGTAATATTCCATTGTGTATATGTACCACAGCTTTCTTATCCATTCATCTGCTGATGGACATCTAGGTTGCTTCCATGTCCTGGCTATTATAAACAGTGCTGTGATGAACATTGGGGTACACATGTCTCTTTCAATTCTGGTTTCCTTGGTGTGTATGCCCAGCAGTGGGATTGCTGGGTCGTATGGCAGTTCTATTTCCAGTTTTTTAAGGAATCTCCACACTGTTCTCCATAGTGGCTATACTAGTTTGCATTACCACCAAATTAATTTTCTTCAGTTATGTAGATAGTAATGCCATCACTTGAGGAGGCAGATCAGTTGAGTCATATTGGAGGTTTCAGGAAAAAGAAAACTATGTAAAATAATCATCTGGAGGAGTGAACAAATGAGTAAGAAGTTTAAAACATAACTGCCTACCAGCAGCAAAGTCCTGTTGTTGCTCACTCAGCTAAATGAGGGTAGTGCAAAAATGGTGAGTTACATCTAACTATCACCATGGTTCTACAACAGATCAGGAGATGGACAAGTGATGGCAAGGTTTTTAGGAAAGAAGGATTATAGTGATTGAAAATGAAATATAAAGTGAGAGTGGAATCCATATTTGAAGAAGTTTAGAATATAAAAACATGGTCATATCAAGGATCCAGTTGACATGGAAGGATTGATGGATTCAGGGCACATGAAAGTTAAAAACAAAAAGATTAAAAAAAAAAGTTGGTCAGAGAATGGAACACATAATATTGACATTATGGAGTGTGTGTTGAATTGCTGGAAATCAAGGTCTCAGTAATGACTATGGAAGTGAGAGGCTGAAGTATGGTGGAAGAAAAGATCATAAGAGAAAAGAATTTCTAGAACTGAAATAACAGGAAATTGGAAGAATAACTTATGTTTACTTGGAAAACACCATGATTTAAAAGACAAGTAGTATTGAAGAGAATCAGGGAATCTTTTTAGCAGTATTACCCTTTACTACTTCAAACTTCTATGAAATTTGAATCTAGAAGAAATGATGATAAAGTAATTCATGTTTATATCCTCAAATAATGATAGCCAAATTTGAATAAAACTATTAAGACTAGGTATACTGAATACATACTATTTTTATTTTGTTGATTATTGGAAATACTGGGGAAAATCTGACTAGAGTGGAAAATCTACTAATGTAGATTCAACACACTTATTGAAAAACAAATCTAAGTAATATATTTTCATTTAAAGTTGAATTTATGATTATTAATAAAATCCTTTCCTTTGATGTAAGAAAATTTCCTAAAAGAAGCATTATTTCATTTTATTTAAATGCATAATTAATGAATACAAGTAACTCAAGAAAGATTGATAATGTAGTTAAAATTCAATGCAAGCTACTGTAAAGTATTACATCAACGAATAAATCTACATATGAACTATATAGCACAAATGGCTTCATTTTGTATAAAACTTATAAGAGATTTATAATAATTTGAATACTGAACTAACCAAAATCTCCTTGGATGCATCAGCATTAGATAATGAAGAAATTTATGCTGTGAAGCATAAAATTCAAAACCAAGTTCACTTAGCATCTGTGCACTGCATTTCAGACACAAAAAAATATTTATAAAGTGAAAAACTTGACAGTAATGCTTGGAATATATATTTTTATTTTGATAAATCCTTTGAACGCTGTGGTGCTGTTGTGTAGCATCTTCTGACCAAAATCAGCTTAAATGCCACTGTCCTTGAATATTTATAAAATGTCACATATACATTTCATTTTATTGTTTTACTAACATTATTAACAATAGAAATTTCAGTAATTCATTCATTTCAGATGCATGGGATTTAATGAAATATCATACTTTACAGTTCAAAGCACACCTCCATTCCTGAAACTTAACAGGACTAATCCTGCATTTACTAAGCAATGAGAGAAAAGGAGATATTGTTCATAGTTATGTCTGATAGGCTTTCTCCAAGATCTAGATTTACCATGAGTCTTACAGTGGCCAACAAGTCTATTCAAAGATTTGACTCGTATTACATCTGATATCACCACTTACATCTCTTTTCTCTCTGTCCTAGGCACACTCTCAGTTCAGTCAGTTTAGTCGCTCAGTCGTGTCCAACTCTTTGTGACCCCATAGACTACAGCACGCCAGGATTACCTGTCAATAGCCTACTCCAGGAGTCTATGCAAACTCATGCTCGGTGAGTTGGTGATGCCATCCAAACATCTCATTCTCTGTCGTCCCCTTCTCCTCCTGCCTTCAATCTTTCCCAGTATCAGGGTCTTCTCAAATGAGTCAGTTATTTGCATTGGGTGGCCAAAATATTGGAGTTTCAGCTTCAACATCAGTCTTTCCAATGAACACCCAAGGACTGATCTCCTTTAGGATGGACTGGTTGGATCTCCTTGCAGTCCAAGGGACTCTTAAGAGTCTTCCCCAACACCACGGTTCAAAAGCATCAGTTCTTCGGTGCTCAGTTTTTTTCATAGTCCAACCCTCACATCCATATGTGACCACTGGAAAAATCATAGCCTTGACGAGACAGACCTTTATTGGCAAAGAAATGTCTCTGCTTTTTAAAATTCTGCCTATGTTTATCATAACTTTCCTTCCAAGGAGTAAGTGTCTTTTAATTTCATGGCTTCAATCACCATCTGCAGTGATTTTGGAGCCCCCAAAAATAAAAAATAAAGTCACTGTTTCCCCATATATTTGTCATGAAGTGTTGGGACCAGATGACATGATCTGAATTTTCTGAATGTTGATCTTTAAGCCACCTTTTTCACTCTCCTCTTTCACTTTCATCAAGAGGCTTTTTAGGTCCTCTTCACTTTCTGCCAGAAGGGTGGTGACATCTGCATATCTGAGGTTATTGATATTTCTCCTGGCCATCTTGATTCCAGCTTGTGCTTATTGCAGCCCAGCATTTCTCATGATGTACTCTGCATATAAGTTAAATAAGCAGGGTGACAATATACAGCCTTGACATACTCCTTTTCCTATTTGGAGCCAGTCTGTTGTTACATGTCCAGTTCTAACTGTTGCTTCCTGACCTGCATATAGGTTTCTCAAGAGGCAGGTCAGGTGGTCTGGTATTCCCATCTCTTGAAGAATTTTCCACAGTTTATTGTGATTCATACAAGCAAATGTTTTGACATAGTCAATGAAGCAGAAATAGATGTTTTTCTGGAACTCTCTTGCTTTTTCAATGATCCAGCAGATGTTGGCAATTCGATCTTTCATTCCTCTGCCTTTTCTAAAACCAGCTTGAACATCTAGAAGGTCATGGTTTATGTATTGCTGAAGTCTGGCTTGGAGAATTTTGAGCATTACTTTGATAGCGTGTTAGATGAGTGCACTTGTGCAGTAGTTTGAACATTCTTTGGCATTGCCTTTCTTTGGGATTGGAATGAAACCTGACCTTTTCCAGTCCTGTGTCCACTTCTGAGTTTTCAAAATTTGCTGGCATATTGAGTGCAGCACTTTCACAGCATCATCTTTTAGGATTTGAAATAGCTCACCTGGAATTCCCTCACCTCCACTTGCTTTGCTCATAGTGATGCTTCCTAAGACCCACTTGACTTCACACTCCAGGATGTCTGGCTCTAGGTGAGTGATCACACCATCATGATTATCTGAGTTGTGAAGATATGTTTTTGTACAGTTCTTCTGTGTATTCTTGCCACTTCTTAATATCTTCTTCTTCTGTTATGTCCATACAATTTCTGTCCTTTATTGAACCCATCTTTGCATAAAATGTTCCCTTGGTATCTCTCAGTTTCTTGAAGAGATCTCTACTCTTTCCCATTCTACTGTTTTCCTCTATTTCTTTGCACTGATCACTGGGAAAGGCTTTCTTATGTCTACTTGCTGTTCTTTGGAACTCTGCATTCAAATGGGTACATTTTTCCTTTCCTCATTTGCTTTTCTTCTTTTCACAGCTATTTGTAAGGCCTCCTCAGACAGCCATTTTACTTTATTTCATGTCTTTTTCTTGCGGATGGTCTTGATCCCTGTCTCCTGTACAAGCACGAACCTCTGTCCATAGTTCATCAGGCACTCTGTCTATCAGATCTATTCCCTTAAACCTATTTTTCACTTCCACTGTATAATTATATGAGATTTTATTTAGGTCATACCTGAATGGTCTATTGGTTTTCCCCACTTTCTTCAATTTAATTCTGAATTTGGCAATAAGTAGTTCATGATCTGAGCCACAGTCAGCTCCCAGCCTTGTTTTTGCTGACTGTATAGAGCTTCTCCATCTTTGGCTGCAAAGAATATAATCAGTCTGATTTTGGTGTTGGCCATCTGGTTATGTCCATGTGTAGAGCCTTCTCCTGTGTTGTTTGAAAAGGGTGTTTGCTATGACCAATGCGTTCTCTTGGCAAAACTATTAGCCTTTGCCTTGCTTCATTGTGTACTCCAAGGCTAAATTTGCCTGTTACTTCAGGTGTTTCTTGACTTCCTACCTTTGCATTCCAGTCCCTTATAATGAAAAATACATCTTTTTTGCGTGTTAGTTCTAAAAGGTCGCACACTCTCATGACCTTCCAAATATTCGTTCATATGTGACTTGTTAAATGGTATAATTGAGCACCATAATCTGACATTATAAAACCTATCCCCAAAATTTCCTAATCTCTCCCCTTGCTTTGTTTTTCTTAGTGCCTCTCACAGGCAACCTACTAAACTTAATTTCTCCAATTTTCATTTCTTTCTAGTATAATATAGATTACATGAGATATCAAGTGCTCATCATACATGAACATCAATTATCCATATTTTAGAACAGAGTCTACCATGTAATGCCCATCATGGATCACAGCCTTGTCATGGAGAATAGGCTTGTGAAACCCAATGAAGTTATGAGTCATGCCATGCAGGGCCATCCAAGATGAATGAGTCAAAGTGAAGATTTCTGATGAAATGTGGTCCACTGAAAGAGGGAATGGCAAATCACTCCCGTATTCTTGCCTAGAGAACCCCAAGAACAGTAAGAAAATGCAAAAATACATGACACTGGAGGATGAGATCCCCAGGTTGGAAGGTGTACAATATGCTCCTGGGGAAGAACAGAGGGACATTACTATGAGCTCCAAAGTGAATGAAGCTGCTGGGCCAAAGAAGAAATGAAGATTGCTGTGGATCTGTCTGATGGTGAAAATAAAGTCCAATGCTATAAAGAACAATATTGCATAAGAGCTTGGAATGTTAGGTCCATGATTCAAGATAAATTGGATGTGGATAAACAGGAGATGGCAAAAGTGAAGATCAACATTTTAGGAATCAAAGAACTAAAATGGACAAGAATGAGCAAATTTAACTCAGATGACTCTTATACCTACTACTATGGGCAAGAATCCCTTGGAAGATATGGGTTAGACTGCATAGTCAAGAAAAGAGTCAGAAAAGCACTACTTGGTTGCAATCTCAAAGACAACAGAATAATCTCAATTTGTTTCCAAGGCAAACCATTCAATGTAGCAGTTATCCAAGTCTATGTCCCAACCAAAAATGTCTGAGAAGCTGAAGTTGACAGTTCTATGAAGACCTACATGACCTTCTAGAACTAACACACACACACACACACACACACACACACACAGTGTCCTTTTCATCATTGGGAATTGGAATGCAAAAGTAGAAAGTCAAGAAATATCTGATTTAACAGGCAAGTTTGGCCTTAGAGTACAAAATGAAGCAGGGTGGAGGATATCAGAGTTTTCTCAAGAGACCACACTGTTCATAACAAACACCCTCTTCCAACAACATAAGAGATGATGCTATACATAGACATCACCAAATGGTCAATACTAAATCAGACTGATTATATTCTTTGAAGCTGAAGACGGAGCAGCTTTATTCAGTTAGCAAAAACAAGACCTGGAGCTAGCTGTAAATCATATCATGAGCTCCTTATTGCAAAATTCAAGCTTAAATTGAAGAAAATAGGGAAAATAGATAGGCCATTCAGATATGACCTAAATCAAATTCCTTATGTTAACAATGGAGTTTACAAATAGATTCAAAGGATGAGATCTGGTAAACAGAGCACCTGAAGAACTAAGGATGGAAGTTAATAACATTGTACAGGAAGTGGTGACCAAAACCATTTCAAAGAAAAATAATGTAAAAAGGCAAAGCAGTTGCCTGAGAAGGCTTTACAAATAGCAAAGAAAAAGGAGAATTGAAAGACAATAGAGAAAGAGAAAGATATATCCATTTGAATACAGAGTTCCAGAGAACTGCAATGAGAGATAAGAAGCCCTTCTTAAATGGAAAATGCAAAGAAATAGAGGAAAACAACTGAATAGGAAAGACTAAAGATTTCTTCAAGAAAATTGGAGATATCAAGGGAACATTTTATACAAAGATGAGCAGGTTAAAGGACAGAAACAGTAAGAACCCAACAAAAGCAGAAGAGATTAAGAAGAGATGACAAGAATACACAAAATAACTATACAGAAAAGTCTTAACAGCCTGACTAATCATGATGGTGTGGCCACTCATCTAGAGCCAGATATCTAGCAGTGTGAAGTTAAGTGGAACTTAGCAAGCATTACTATGAACAAAGCTAATAGAGGTGATGGAATACCACCTGAGCTACTTAAAATCATAAAAAATGATAGTGTTAAATTATTGCACTGAATATGCCAGCAAATTTGGAAAACTCAGCAGTGGCCACAGGACTGGAAAAGGTCAGTTTTCATTCCAATCCCAAAGAAAGGCAATGCCAAATAATGTTCAAACTACTGCACAGTTGTGCTCATCTCACATCCTAGCAAAGTAATGTTCAGAATTCTCCAATCTAGGCTTCAACAATATGTGAACCAAAAAATTCTAGATGTTCAAGGTGTATTTAGAGAAGGCAGAGGAACTAGAGATCAAATTGCCAACATCCATCGGATCATAGAAAAAGCCAGGGAATTCCAAGAAAGTCTGCTTTTGCTTCATTGACTACACTATAGCCTTTGACTGTGTGGATCAGAGACTGTGGGAAATTCTTAAAGAGATGGGAAAACCAGACAACCTTACCTGTCTCTTTAGAAATCTATATGTGGGTCAAGAAGCAACAGCTAGAACTAGACATGGAACAACTGATTGGTTCAAAATTGGTAGAGGATGACGACACAGTTATAGATTGTCACCCTGCTTATTTAACTTATATGTGCATTATGTGAATTGGCAGGCTGGATACATCACAAACTGGAACCAAGTTTGCAATAATGATATCAAAAGCCTCACATATATAGAAAATATCACTCCAGTGGCAGAAAGTGAAGAGGAGCTAAAGAATCTCTTGATGAGTGTGAAAGAATAGACTGAAAAAACTGGCTTAAAATCTGACATTAAAAAAATCTAAGATCACACCATTCATTCCCTTCATTTCATGGCAAACAGAAGGGAAGAAAATTGAAGCAGTGACAGATTTTATCTTCTTTCTTTCCAGAGTATGGTGACTGCAGCCATGAAATTAAAAGACAATTTCTCCTTGGAAGGAAACTATGACAAACCTAGGCAGCATATTAAAAAGCAGAGGCTTGATTATGCCAACAAAGGTGCATACAGTCAAAGCTATGGTTTTCCCAGTAGTCATGCACAGATGTGAGAGTTGGACCGTAAAGAAGGCTGAGCCCTGAAGAATTGATGGTTTCAAATTGTGATACTGGAGAAGACTATCTAGAGTCCTTTGACTGCAAAAAATCAAACCAGTCAGCTCTAAAGGAAATCAATCCTGAATATTCATTGGAAAAATTGCTGCTGAAGCTGAAGCTCTAATACTTTGGCCACCTGATGTGAAAAGCTGACTTATTGAAAAAGACCTTGGTGCTGGGAAAGATTGAAAGCAAAAGGAGAAGGAGTAGCAAAGGCTGACATGATTAGATATCATCATTAGTTCAATGGACATGAATTTGAGCAAATTCCAGGAGATAGTGATGGATAGGAGAGCCTAGTGTGCTGCAGTCTATGGGGCTGCAAAGACTCGGCCCTGACTCATTGACTAAACAACAACAAAAATCATGTAATTATCATTAATAAATGTGAATTATTGAATATCAATATTCCATAATCATTCTGAAGCTGAGTTTACAGAATCGTATTTTTTGAAAGATCTTAGAAGCTATTTACTTCTATGTTTTTGAAGTCTTATTTTTTTTCTTTTTTATTAGTACCCTTTTAAATTATTTTTTAATTTATGAAAGTATGATGACACATTTACAGGAGACTTGAAAAATACAAATAACAAAGTTATGAATAGTTCCACTTTATATTACAGTTTTTTAAGTAGATGAATAAAGATTTTTAGCTTGAGTTTTAACATCAAATCTTAAAATTAATAGAATGAATAGACCCAATATTAGCAGGATATAACAGTAGATCTGAAAAGCACTATGAACCAATTCAATATAATTAAGCTTCATAAAATTTTCACACAACAGCAGGATACAATTTATATTTAAGTTTCCATAGACTATACACGAGGAGACACTAGAACATATACAGGTACATAAAACAAAGTGCAAAATGTTCATGGTCTAAAGATATTGAAGTTATGCAGAGTCTGTTCCCTTTTAACTGTGGAATTATGTTAGAAATCAGTATCAAACCATGTTTGAAAATAATTCATGTGTTTTCAGGGGCTTCCCAGGTGGTGCTAATGGTAGAGATCCCACCTGCCAATGTAGGCAATGTTCAAGACACAGGTTTGATTCCTAGGTCAGGAATATGACGTTTACCAAGAAAAAGCTTTGATTTACCCTTTGGAAGCTTTAATAATGTTAAAAGACTGAAAAAACACAGAGGATGATTGCAGAGAAGAATGCATTTAAATGAGAAATTAATATCAAAGATATTTTTAAAAGCCAGTGCTCTCATATCGTTTCATTTATGTTTCCCAATTTCTCTCTTTTGTTCTTTCTCAAACTTTTATCAGGTAGAGTAGAAAAAAAAAAATTGTGTGTGTATGCATGTATGAAGGAAAAGGGGATGACAGAGAATGGAATGGTTGGATGGCAGCACCAATTCGATAGACATGAATTTGAGCAAACTCCAGAAACAGTGAAGGATGGGGAAGCCTGGCATGCTGTAGTCCATGGAGTGTCAAAAAGTCAGACTTGACTGAGCAACTGAACAACAACAGGAAAGGAAAGAAGCTAAACTACTGCCATTCTTAATTCCTGATTGCTAGTGGCTCACCTACAGTAGACCAGATAGGAAAGAGGGGTGACTACCATTTATGTGTGTGTGTTGTGATTTATTTCATTGGTCTGGACTTATTAATTATTAATGTGAAGTTCCTTACATTACCTAAGAGTAAAAGAATTTACAAAAATCTCTCTAAATTTTAAAAAAAATTAATTTATTCATTTTAATTGAAGGCTAATTACTTTACAACATTGTAGTGGTTTTTGCCATACATCGACATGAATCATGGCACTTCCCTGATGGCTCAGTGGGTAAAGAATCTGCCTGTAGTGCAGGATACACAGGAGACCTGGGTTCAATCCCTGGGTCAGGAAGATCTCCTGGAGGAGGAAATGGCAACCCACTCCAGTATGCTTGTCTGAAAAGTCCTATGGATAGAGGAACTTGGCAAGCTATTCACAAAGACTCAGACACAACTGAGCAACTAAGCATGCACACACATTAAAAAAACAAACAAACTGTGTTTGATTATGAAACAATATGAATGACATAAACTGGCAAATTCCCTTGACAACCTAGACAACTCTTAGCTGATATAAAGGTTTTATGATTTAAAAAGTGGACTCAATGGCATATATTTTAATAATTGCTTCCCATAAATTTTGAGCTAAATTAGAAAATCTATTATTAAGGGGACAAAATGCAAAAGGGCTAGGATTCTAGCTTTAAAAGTTTCCTCTAAAAGTTATTTTGAATATTATGCTACATTGAAGTTGATTGAAAGTTAAGAACTACTTCTCATTAAGTTGAATTAGATATAATGGGGAACGACTTATCCTTATATTACTTACACTTTTTCCTTTTTTTTTTTTTTTGAGTTCTCACATGTACATAGACACACACACCTTTTTAAACTTGTAAGAACATATAAAAAATGAAGAACATATTCAAAAATATAGTAATGTATTACATATATTCACTTTTGGTAAATGATGAAATATTTAATCATGTATGCTTTCATAACGTGGGAGATGGTTATTTCAATGAATAAGTATAGAATAAAAATAACAAGGTAATCTACATAAAATTTGCATGTAATTATCCAACTTGTGTATGAAAATAATCATTAGCTGTTAAGACAATCCAATATTACTCTTTAGAAAACACGATTCATATGTATTTATTTTCTAAAATAAAATGTCAATTTTATTTTGTAACTTACATATTTAATATGAATGTCAGATTTAGAGTTCTGTAATCTTGTTGGAGATCTTACTTTAGATTTCTTCGATAACAATTTTCTTAATGAGCTTCAGGTAAAATTAACTTGCTTCATTTATTTTTTTAATTGAGATAATATTGTTCAGATGACATTTTAAATATTACTTCTCTTATAGATAACTTGAAGGTTTAATTTAAATTGTTTGATTATGATGATGTCCATTCTAATATTTCTAAATGTAAGTTATTTCCTGCTTATTCACTAACTTTTCTAACTTAGAAGTTATGATTCTACTTATGATGACAAAATTTCCCATTGTGTGCTATCATTGTTGTGACAGCTGAAATAAAAGAAGGAAAAGAAGAAAATAGTAGTGGAGGAAAGGTAAAGGATTGATGTGGAAGAAAGAGAAAGAATGGTTATGTTTTTAAAAAGATGAGGGAAGCATAATTTGGCTAGAATATGAATCTCAATTCATAATACAACAAATTCACATTTTTTATTCTTATTATACTAGTATAGATTTCCAACCACTAAATTTTTACATTAGCTAGGGCAGAAATATATAAAGGTAAATGACAGTATCTATAAAGTGAATAATAATATTAGCAATGAAATATTTGTCATCTACACGTTTTTAATTTTAGAAAGAAAATATATTATTTTTGAGATGTAATTGGAATATAATATTAGTTTCATGTATATATCATAATGATTCAATATATGTATATGCTGCAAATGATAACCACAATAAATCTAGTTAATAATCCTCAGCACACAGAGTGACACTTTTTTGTTGTGAAGAGAACTTTTAACAACTACTCTAAGCAATTTTCAAATGCACAATACAGTGTGATTAATTGCATTCACCATACCATACATTATATCTTCAGGACTTATTTATTTTATAGCTGGAAGTTTATACATTTTGACACTTTTGTCCATTTCACTACTCAAATAGAATAAAATGAAATGAGATAGACTACTATTATCATGGCTTACTCATTTTGCTGTAGTAATTGTTGCTGATATGATATCTGTCCTTAATTTCTGCATCTTCAGTTATTTACTAGGCTCTAAATTTTAGAGTAAACATCTTTAAATAAAAATAAGCATTCCCTATGAGTGACCCGATATTATTCCCTTTATAGCTGAGTCATATTCCATTGTATATATGTACTGTATCTTTATCCATTCATCTATTGATGGACATTTAGGTTAATTCCATATCACGGCTAATGTAAAGAGTGCTGCAGTGAACACTGGTGTACATGTATCTTTTTGAATTATGGTGTTCTATTTGCAGGGCAGAAATAGGAATAGATATACCATTGCAAAACGGACCTGTGGACGTGGGGAGGGTGTAGTGGAATGAGTTAGGAGATTGGAAATGATGTGTCTGCATTGCCATGTGTAAAACAGGTAGCTAATGGGAACCTGCTCTATATAGCACAGGGAGTTCAAATTGGTGCTCTGTGGTGACCTAGATGGGATGGGGGTGGGGTGGGAGGGAGGTCCAACAGAAAGGGGATATATGCATACATATAGCTGATCCAGTGTTAGTATAGAAGAAACTAACACAACATAGTAAAACAATTATACCCCAATTTAAATAAATAAATAAATAAACAGTTAATTTATCAGCATGGTCAGGGAATATTCACAAATTATGTTCATGGACACACTTTATCTATTACTAACTGAATAGCTGCCAAGTGTTTCTAAATCATTATAATTTAATATATAACCCCTATTTCAATTTCCTCAGTAGAATATTAACCATAATAGGATCAGTGAAAAGTGAATGCTTACTAATTAACCCAAGACTATTTTAGGTAAGACAAATGAAAACTTGAATGGTTTATTTGAATAATTTATTCAAAATATGACTAAGATATTCTTGAAGCAAGCATATTATTATTCAGACAGTCTTTTCAGAATGTTTTTCACATTCATAGTAAAGTTAAAATGAAAAAAAAAAGCAAAAACAAAAGTTTAATAGATATAGCTCTCTGATTCTGCACATAGCCAAATTATTCTAGACAGAAACTGACTAAATACTAAGACATATGTATATGTGTGTTTTCCACACGTTCTCTAGCATAGTGCATCATTTTATAGTGATATAAAATTATTATTAGCTAACATGCTTCAAGTCAGTTAAGTCGCTCAGTTGTGTCCGACTCTTTGCGACCCCATGGACTGGACCATGCCAGACTTTGCTGTCCATCACCAACTCCCGGAGTTTACTCAAATTAATGTCCATCGAGTTGGTGATGCCATCCAACCATCTCATCCTAGGTCGTCGCCTTCTCCTCCTGCCTTGAAACTTTGCCATCATCAAAGTCTTATCCAATGAGTCAGTTCTTCACATCAGGTGGCCAAAGTACTGGAGTTTCAGTTTCATCATCAGTCCTTCTAATGAATATTCAGGACTGATTTCCTCTATGAAGGATTAGTTGGATCCCCTTGCAGTCCAAGGGACTCTCAGGAGTCTTCTCCAACACCACAGTTCAAAAGCATCAATTCTTCGGCACACAGCTGTCTTTATAGTCCAACTCTTACGTCTTTACATGACTACTGGAAAAACCATAACTTTGACTGACAAAACTTTGTTGGCAAAATAATGTCTCTGCTTTTTAATATGCTGTCTACTTGCTGTATACTGTAACCATGCTTATTTAAGTTATATGCAGAGTACATCATGAGAAACACTGGGCTGGAAGAAGCACAAGCACAAGATTGCTGGGAGAAATATCAATAACTTCAGATATGCAGATGACACCATCCTGATGGCAGAAAGTGAAGAGGAACTAAAAAGCCTCTTGATGAAAGTGAAAGAGGAGAATGAAAAAGTTGGCCTAAAGCTCAACATTCAGAAAACTGCTGAAGCTGAAACTCCAATACTTTGGCCACCTTATGCGAAGAACTGATTCATTGGAAAAGATTCTGATGCTGGGAGGGATTGGGGGCAGGAGGAGAAGGGGACGACAGGGGATGAGATGGCTGGATGGCATCACCAACTCGATGGACATGAATTTGAGTAAACTCTGGGAGTTGGAGATGGACAGGGAGGCCTGGTGTGCTGCAATTCATGGGGTCACAAAGAGTCAGACACGACTGAGCGACTGAACTGAACTGAACTGAACTTGGTCATAGCTTTTCTTCCAAGGAATAAATGTCTTTTAATTTCATGGCTGCAGTCACCATCTGCAGTGATTTTGGAGGCCCCTCCCCCCAAAAAAAAAGAAAAAAAAAAGTCTGTCATTGTTTCCCCATCTATTTGCCACAAAGTGGTGGGATTGGATGCCATGATGTTAGTTTTCTGAATGTTGAGTTTTAAGCCAATTTTTTTCACTCTCCTCTTACCCTTTCATCAAGAGGCTCTTTGGGTTTTTGCTTTCTGCCATAAGGGTGGTGTCATTTGTATATCTAAGGTTGTTGATATTTCTCCCAGTAATTTTGATTTCAGCTTGTGCTTCATCCAGCACCTCATTTCCTCCACCATTACCTCCACCATAGTTTGGCCTCAGGTCAAACAGCAGGGAGGGAACACAGCCCTGCCCAACTAGAGAAAATTGGGTTAAAGATTTAGTGAGCACGGCCCCGCCCATCAGAAAAAGATCCAGTTTCCCCTCATTCAGTCTCTCGCATCAGGAAGCTTCCATAAGCCTCTTATCCTTCATCAGAAGGCAGACGGACTGAGAACCACAATCACAGAAAACTAACAAAACTGATCACATGGACTATAGCCTTGTCTAACTCAATGAAACTATGAGTCATGCCATGTAGGGCCACCCAAGATAGATGGGTCATGGTGGAGAGTTCTGAGAAAACGTGGTCCACTGGGGACTGGAATGGAAAACCATTTCAGTATTCTTGCTTTGAGAACCCCATTAACAGTATGAAAAGGCAAAAAGATAGGACACTGAAAGATGAACTCCCCAGGTCGGTAGGTGCCCAGTATGCTACTGGAGATCAGTGGAGAAATAACTCCAGAAAGAATGAAGAGAGCCAAAGAAAAAACAACACCCAGTTGTGGATGATACTGGTGATGAAAGTAATGTCCAATGCTGTAAAGAGCAATATTGCATAGGAACCTAGAATGTTAGGTCCATGAATCAAGGCAAATTGTAAGTAGTCAAACAGGAGATGGTAAGAGTGAACACTGACATTTTAGGAGTGAGTGAACTAAAATGGACTGAAATAGGTGAATTTATCTCAGATGAATATTATATCTATGACTGTGGGCAAAAATCCCTTAGAAGAAATGGAGTAGCCATCACAGTAAACAAAAAGCCCAAAATGCAGTATTTGGATGCAATCTCAAAAATGACAGAATCAGTTCAGTTCAGTTCAGTTCAGTCGCTCAGTCGTGTCCGACTCTTTGCGACCCCATGAATCGCAGCACGCCAGGCCTCCCTGTCCATCACCAACTCCCGGAGTTCACCCAGACTCATGTCCATCGAGTCAGTGATGCCATCCAGCCATCTCATCCCCTGTCATCCCCTTCTCCTCCTGCCCCCAATCCCTCCCAGCATCAGAGTCTTTTCCAATGAGTCAACTCTTCTCATGAGGTGGCCAAAGTACTTGAGTTTCAACTTTAGCATCATTCCTTCCAAAGAAATCCCAGGGCTGATCTCCTTCAGAATGGACTGGTTGGATCTCTTTGCAGCCCAAGGGACTCTCAAGAGTCTTCTCCAACACCACAGTTCAAAAGCATCAACTCTTCGGTGCTCAGCCTTCTTCACAGTCCAACTCTCACATCCATACATGACCACAGGAAAAACCATAGCCTTGACTAGATGAACCTTTGTTGGCAATGTCTCTGCTTTTGAATATGCTATCTAGGTTACAGAATAATCTTTATCCATTTCCAAGGCAAATCATTTAATATCACATTAAATCCAAGTCTATGCCCAAACCAGCAATGCTAAAGAAACTAAAATTGAAAAGATCTATGAAGACCAACAAGACTTTATAGAACTAACACCCCCAAAAGATGTCCTTTTAATTATAGGGGACTGGAATGAAAAAGTAAGAAGTCACAAGATACCTAGAGTAACAGGCAAATTTAGCCTTGGAGTACAAAATAAAGCAGATCAAAGGTTAACAGAGTTTTTCCAAAAAGTGCACTGGTCATCGCAAACACTCTCTTCCAAGAACATAAGAGAAGACTCTATATATGGATATTACCAGATGCTGAATACCTGAATCACATTGATTATATTATTTGCAGCCAAAGATGGAGAAGCTCTATGCAGTCAACAAAAACAAGACCAGGAGCTGACTGTGGCTCAGATGATGACCTCCTTATTGCCAAATTCAGAATTAAATTGAAGAAAGTGGGAAAACCAATAGACCATTCAGGTATGACCTAAATCAAATCCCTTACTATTATACAGTGGAAATGACAAATAGATTCACTGGCTTAGATCTGATAGAGTGCCTGAAGAACTATGGATGGGGGTTCCTGGCATTGCACAAGAGGCAGTGATCAAGATCATCCCCAAGAAAAAGAAATGCAAAAAGGCAAAATGGTTGTCTGAGGAATCCTTACAAATAGCTGAGAAAAGAAGAGAAGCTAAAGACAAAGGCAAAAAGGAAAGATATAGCCATTTGAATGCAGAGTTGCAAAGAACAGCCAGGAGAGATAAGAAAGCCTTCCTCAGTGATCAATACAAAGAATATGTCTTAGGAAGAAATTTATACCTTTATATTTCCTTTCAAAATAAAATGATAGGTCACTATCACTAAAGCAATAGCTTTTTCCAACATAAAAATTAATACCAGTTTTGTTTAATTCATTTGTATATTCTGAATATTTACTAAATTCACTTTAGAATTATTCTGTTAGAAGACTCCCCCCAAAAAAACAACAACAACAACAAAAACAAAAAACAAACAAAAAAACTACCCTCAGTATTCTTAACTGCTTAATATATTCTATTTTTTCTATCTTTCTTGGTAAAGTTCTTTGATCAATGCTGAATTCCTATTTTGTTTTGTTTAGAGACATAACTATTATCTGAAAGTGATTCTCTGTTACTACTTAATTTTATATCTGAGTTCTATCAAGTCTTTACTACAATATACATGTATTGATCAATGACTTTAATAGAAATAAATCTGTCTCCTTACTATTAATAATAAAAACCATAGCAGAGCAGTACATTGCTGCTGCTGCTAAGTCGCTTCAGTCGTGTCCGACTCTGTGCGACCCCAGAGACGGCAGCCCACCAGGCTTCCCCGTCCCTGGGATTCTCCAGGCAAGAACACTGGAGTGGGTTGCCATTTCCTTCTCCAATGCAGGAAATTGAAAAGTGAAAGTGAAGTCACTCAGTCGTGTCTGACTGTCTGCGACCCCATGGACTGCATCCTACCAGGCTCCTCTGTCCATGGGATTTTCCAGGCAAGAGTGCTGGAGTGGGGTGCCATTACAGTAAACTAGTAGAACTAAATAAAGAATTTGGTTAGATGCCACTTTTACAAAGCTTCAATGGCAGGTTCTTCTCCTTTAGAAAACTACTTACAGTACAAATTACATAAAATGTAAAATGCCAGTCACTTGAGTTTGCCATTATTTTCCCTGAGTGTGATTAATAAGATATAATTTTGGCAAATATAATCAGTTTATTTCAATTCTATTTTCTTGTCAGTCTCAGTAAGAAATTAGTAACTTGTGTTTTCAATCATTATATGTTTAAATAATTTAGCACAATAAGAGCAACAATGTATAATATTTAAATTAAATTCAGTGCAAGCTCTTCTCGTCAGTCATATGTTGGAAAAAATTAAATACTTTCTTTCAGTCTTAACCCAACCTGATACTTCTTAAACTAGAAAACCCGGATTCCTTAAGCTGAAAATAATGATTCTCTATGTCTGATGTGAAAAATAATATTTTCCTTTATATCTATGTTGACTGTACAAAGCCTCTTATGAGCACTGTAAACAAACAAACAAGCAAACAAACATACTCAAAACTTTTTAGGAATTTTGATCATGAAGAAATGAAGAACGTGGTAATCTTTAAAAAGCTTTCTCCATATATTTATTTCCACAATTTATATTTCCCTACAGCTGCTATTTAATGTTACTACAACTCTTAGCATTGCAAAATGCTCAAATGACTCTCTTTTTTTTAAGTCAATATTAAAAGCTAATGATAAACACAAGTACTTTTTATTTTCAGTGTTTTAAAGTACATATCCACCTCAGCTAGCAGGAAAGGGAAATTAACTTTATCTCCATTTTACAAATAGGAAAACTAAAGAACTAAAGGAAATTGTTGAATGCTGATGGCATAGTATAAGGCACAGAAACATATTAAAAAGACAATATTTTTATAGATAACTCAAAAAGCGTCCAATTTCCTAAAATGTCCAATGTCTGAGTCTATGTGGAAAGGCCACAGAGACTTTTATGTATCATTACAAGGACATATATTATGTATTAACATGTGGAAATCATAGAATGTATGCCCATATGGCTTCCCTAATAGCTCAGTTGGTAAAGAATCCACCTGCACTTCAAGAAACTCTGGTTCAATTCCTGGGTCGGGAAGATCCCCTCTTCTCCAGAGAATCTTCCTGACCTAGGAATTGAACTGGGGTCTCCTGCTTTGTAGGTTGATTCTTTACCAACTGAGCTATCAAGGAAGAAAAGTCGCTCAGTCCTGTCAGACTCTTTGGGACCCCATGGATTGTATAGTCCATGGAATTCTCCAGGCCAGAATACTGGAGTGGGTAGCCTTTCCCTTCTTCAGGGGATCTTCCCAACCCAGGGATCGAACCTAGGTCTCCCATATTGTAGAAGGATTCTCTACCAACTGAGTTATCAGGGAAGCCATGTATCAAAATCATTGTAAAGATAGAATTCTTATGATATTACAGTAGCAACCAAACAGTTTTGTTATGGACAGAATGATTGTGTTCCTCTAAGATCCAGTTGTTGAAATCCTATGCCTTAATATGATAGCATTAGGAGCTGGAACATTTCAGAGATGATTAGGTTAGGTGGATAAACTCCTCATGAATGAATTTAGTATCCTTATAAAAGAGACTCCAAAGAGCTCTCTCCTTTATTCCTCCATTTGAGGATACAGTGAGAAGAGGGTTATCTACGAAACAAGAAGCAAGTTCTCACCACACACCAAATCTGCCGGTGCCTTGATCTTGGACTTCCCAGGCTGTAAAACTGAGAGAAAGAAATACTTCTTGTGTGGGTCACCTACTCAGTGACATTTTTGTTTTGGCAGTCTGATTGAACTAATACAGTGAGAAATCTAGGTGAATGTGGGCACAGAGAACCAAAACATAAATACAGCTCAAAGCTCTACCATCAAGGGTAGAAAGAGATTTCTCAAATATGCTGCTGCTGCTGCTGCTGCTGCTAAGTCATGTCGTGTCTGACTCTTCGCGATCCCATGGACTGCAGCCCACCAGGCTTCTCCGTCCATTGGATTCTCCAGGCAAGAGTACTGGAGTGGGGTGCCATTGCCTTCTCCATCTCAAACATGACAGAATGTAAACCATAAAGTGAAAGATTGATATGGTTACATTAAAATTAAAAAGTTATATCCTTATATATGTCTTCAAATATAACGTGCCTTAGGTTGATTTTTATGTGAATACATGCTTAATATACATATACTTACACACACCTATCTACATACATAAGTGTATATATTTACTTTTTTCATAGCTAAAAATATCAACAAAATTAAGAATTAAACTAAAAAAAATTAAGTGGGTGAAAATGTTAAAAATATATGAAAGGGGGTCAAAAGACACTATCTATAAAGGCACTAGCTTTAAAATAAATAATTCATAGTGATATAATGTATAGTATGGTGACTATGGGGCTTCCCTGGTAACTCAGCTGGTAAAAAATCCTCCTACAATGCAGGAGACCCTGGTTCAATTCCTGGGTTGGGAAGATCCCCTGGAGAAGGGATAGGCTACTCACTCCAGTACTCTTTGGCTTCCCTGGTGGCTCTGACAGTAAATAATCTGCCTGCAATGTGGGAGACCTGGGTTTGATCCCTGGATTGGGAAGATCCTCTGAAGGAGAGTATGGCAACCCACATCAGTATTCTTTCCTGGAGAATCCCCGTGGACTGAGGAGCTTTGTGGGCTACAGAACATGGGGTCGTAAATTGGGCATGCTTGAGTGACTAAGAATACCAACGTAGTGATTACAGTTAATAACATTGTATCACATATTTGAAACTGTGAAGATAGTAGATAGTAAAATTTCTCATCACAAGAAAAAAATTGCAACTATGCATGCTGACAGATGTCAGTTAACTAGACTTATGGTGGTAACCATTTCATAACATATACAAATATCAAATCATTATGTTGTGACCTAAAACTAATATAATGCTATATGCCAAGTATACCTCAATTTAAAAATAACAGGGGAAAAATTGTCAACTTTAAAGTCAAGCAGCCTATGTAGCATCCCTGTACTGTTACTTAGGTGACATTGAACAATTCATGGTGAGTGAGTTGCAGCTGACTTTGAGCTTCAAATTTCTTACTTTTAAATTGAGTAATCCTTGTACCCTTTAGACTGTAGCCCCTCAGTCTTCTCTGTCCGTGGGATTCTCCTGGTAAGAATACTGGTGTGGGTTGCCCTTTCCTTCTCCAGGAATCTTCCTGACCCAGGGATCAAACCAGGGTCTCCTGCATTGCAATCAGATTCTTTACCATCTGAGCTACAAGGCAAACCCAACAATAGAAAATACTTTATCCATTTGCAGTGAGGATTGGTAAAGTCAATATATGTCAAATGCTCACTGATTTACATTAAGGCCATTAAATAGGAGGGACTAAATTTCACTAATCCCTACAAGTACATCAAGAATACATCTACAAGTGGAACAATTCACACAGAGCACCTGTTGAACACTAGCAGAGGATCTCAGACACCTTAAAAAAAAATCCCCACATAACTGGGTAAGATGAAGAAAAGAAAGGGAAGAAAAAGAAAAGAGGAAGCAGGATATGATTTGCATTCCAGGTGGGAGTAGCAGAAGGAGAGGAGTAGTTACTATACCCAGGGAGGCCCCCTCACCAGTGAAAGATCAGCTGAAATTGAGGGTGGGTGGTTCAAGGGTATCAGAAGAAAGTTGCAATGACTGGTCTGTGGCAGGCAGGACAGAGTAAGACTTCCCTGAATGGTCTGTGCCACAGCCCTGTGCAACCCAGACTGAGATGAATGCTCACCAAAGCAGGTGGGGGTTGGGTGCTGAAGCATTGACTAAGGGGAAGGACTGCTACTGCATAGAGTTTGCCTGATGGGATGGAAATGAAGAGCTCGACAGCAAGGGAATGCTTCTGGGGGAGTGCATTGCCTTGGAAGGAAGCACAGTTGAGTGTCATGCAAAGGGCAGGGCCACTATCCTGGCCTCTCTTCCCATATGCCAGCTCCTGCTTCTATGGGTTTTAGGAGAGACTCCCAACAAAGCAGGAACATATTCTGCAGTTGTTGACACCTTGCCCACCTCATGTCTGAATGAGCATAAATCAGTTCAGTACTTCTACTCAGGACTGTCTGACTCTTTGTGACCCCATGGACTATATAGCACACCAGCCTTTGCTGTTCATCACCAACTCCCTGAGCTTGCTAAAACTCGTATTCTTTGACTTGGTGATGTCATCCAACCATCACATCCTCTGTCATCCCCTTCTCCTCCTGCCTTCAATCTTCCCTAGCATCAGGGTCTTTTTCAGTGAGTTAGGTCTTCACATAAGGTGGGCAAAGCACTGGAGTTTCAGCTTCAGCACCAGACCTTCCAATGAATATTCAGGACTGATTTCCTTTAGGATGGACTGGTTTGATCTTGCTGTCCAAGACAAGCTCAACAGTCTTCTCCAACATGACAGTTCAGAAGCATCAATTCTTCAGTGCTCAGCTTTCTTTATGGTCCAGCTCTCACATCTGTACATGACTATTAGAAAAACCAGAGCTTTGACTGTATGCACAATTGTTGGCAAAGTGAAGTCTCTGCTTTTTAATATGCTGTCTAGGTTTGTCATAGCTTTTCTTCCAAGGAGCAAGGGTCTTTTAATTTCATGGCAGCAGTAATTATCTGCAGTGATTTTTGAGCCCAAGGAAAGAAAGTCTGTCACTGTTTCCCCATTTATTTGCCATGACTTGATGGATATAAATGCCATGATCTTAGTTTTTTGAATATTGGCTTTTAAGCCAGCTTTTTCACTCTCCTCTTTCACTTTCATCAAAAGGCTCTTTAGTTCCTATTTGCTTTCAGCCATAAGGGTGGTGTCATCTGCATATCTGAGGTTATTGATATTTCTCCTGGCAATCTTGATCCCAGCTTGTGTTTCATCAAGCCCAGTATTTCTGATGATGTACTCTGCATATAAGTTAAATAAATAGCATGACAATATACAGCCTTGACGTACTCCTTTCCCAATTTGGAACCAGTCTGTTGTTCCATGTCCAATTCTAATTGTTGCTTCTTGACCTGCATAAAATTATCTCAGGATGCAGGTAAACTATTTCCATCTCTCTTTTCCTTTACTCTCTCTTATTATTCCTTACTTTCTTATTTCCTCTGGTATTCCCATCTCTTATTTCCTTTACTCTAGGAGGTGGGTCAAAGAGAATTTTGCTGGCATTTATGTCAGAGTGTTCTGCCTATGTTTTCCTCTAAAAATCTTACAGTTTCTGTTTTACACTCAAGTCTTTAATCTATTTTGAGTTTATCCTCATGCATTATGTTAGGTAATAGAAACCCCAATAAGATTGTAGGCGCTGAGAGAGGGCATCAGAGGGCAGACGGACTTAAACCTTAATCACAGAAACCAACCAATCTAATCACATGTACCACAGCCTTGTCTAACTCAATGAAAATAAACCATGCCATATAGGGCCACACAAGATGCACAGGTCTTGGTGGAGGGTTCTGATAAACTGTGGTCCACTGGAGAAGGAAATTGTAAACCACTTCAGTATTCTTGCTTTGAAAACTGAATGAACATATGAAAAGGCAAAAAGATAAGACACTGAAAGATGAACTCCCCAGGTCAGTAGGAGCCCAATATGCTACTGCAGATCAGTGGAGAAATGACTCTAGAAAGAATGAAGAGACTGAGTGAAAGGAAAAAACAAACAAACAAACAAACAACACCCAGTTGTGGATGTGACTGGTGATAGAAGAAAGGTCTGATGCTGTAAAGAGAAATATTGCATAGGAACCTGGAATGTTAGGTCAATGAATCAAGGCAAATTGGAAGTGGTCAAACAGGAGTTGGCAAGAGTGAACGTTGACATTTGAGGAACCAGTGAACTAAAATGGACTGGAATGGGTGAATTTAACTAAGATGACCATTATATCTACTACAGTGGGCAGGAATCCCTTAGAAGAAATGGAATAGCCATCATAGTCAACAAAAGGATCTGAAATGCATTACGTGGATGCAATCTCAAAAACAACAGAATGATCTCTGTTTGTTTACAAGGCAACCCATTAAATAACACAGTAATCCAAGTCTATGCTCCGACCAGTAACACTAAAGAAACTGAAGTTGAATGGTTCTATGAAGACCTATGAGACTTTTTAGAACTGCTGCTGCTGCTGCTGAGTCTCTTTTTAGAACTAACACCCCCCCCCTCCCAAAAATGTCCTTTTTCATTATAGGGGACTGGAATGCAAAAGTAGGAAGTCAAGAAACACCTGGAGTACAGGCAAATTTGGCCTTGGAATACAGAATGAAGTAGGGCAAAGGCTAATAGAGTTTTGGCAGGAGAACACACTGGTCACAGCAAACACTCTGTTCCAACAACACAAGAGAAGACTCTACACATGGACATCACCAGATGGCCAACACCAAAATCAGATTGATTATATCCTTTGCAGCCAAAGATGGAGAAGCTCCATACAGTCAGCAAAAATAAGACTGGGAGGTGACTTGTATCAGATCATGAACATCTTATTGCCAAATTCAGATATAAATTGAAGAAAGTAGGGAAAACCACCAGACCATTCAGGTATGACCTAAATCAAATCCCTTACGATTATGCAGTGGAAGTGGGAAATAGATTGAAGGGACTAGTTCTGACAGACAGAGTGCCTGATGACCTATGGACAGAGGTTCGTGACATTGTACAGGAGACAGGGAGCAAGACCATCCCCAAGAAAAAGAAATGCAAAAAATCAAAATGGCTGTCTGAGGAGGCCTTACAAATAGCTGTGAAAAAAAGAGAAGAAAAAGCAAAGGAGAAAAGGAAAGATATACCCACTTGAATGCAGAGTTCCAAAGAATAGCAAGGAGAGATAAGAAAACGTTCCTCAGTGATCAGTGCAAAGAAATAGAGGAAAACGACAGAATGGGAAAGATGAGAGATCTCTTCAAGAAAATTAGGGATACCAAGGGAACATTTCATGCAAAGATGGGCTCAATAAAGGAGATAAATTATATGGACATAACAGAAGGTGAAGACATTAATAATAGGTAGCAAGAAAACACCAAATAACTGTACAAAAAACATCTTCAGGATCCTGATAATCATGATGGTGTGATCATGATTATCATGATCAAGATCATGTGATCTCACCTAGAGCCAGACATCCTGGAATGTGAAGTCAAGTGTGGGTTAGGAAGCATCACTACAAAGAAAGCAAGTGGAGGTGATGGAATACTAGTTGAGCTATTTCAAATCCTAAAAGATGATTCTGTAAAAGTGCTGCACTCAACATGCCAGCAAATTTGGAAAACTCAGCAGATGCCACAGGACTGGAAAAGGTTAGTTTTAATTCCAATTTCAAAGAGAGGCAATGCCAAAAAATGCTCAAACTACCACACAATTGCACTCATCTCACACATTAATAAAGTTATGCTCAAAATTCTCCAAGCCAGGCTTCAGCAATACATGAACCATGAACATCCTGATGTTCAAGCTGGCTTTAGAAAAGCAGAGAAACTAGAGATCAAATTGTCAACATCCACTGGATCATCAAAAAAGCAAGACAGTTCCAGAAAATCATCTATTTCTGCTTTATTGATTATGCCAAAGCTTTTGACTGTGTGGATCACAATAAACTGTGGAAAATTCTGAAAGAGATGGGAATACCAGACCACCTGACCTGCCTCTTGAGAAATCTGTATGCAGGTCAGGAAGCAACAGTTAGAACTGGACATGGAACAACAGACTGGTTCCAAACTGGGAAAGAGTACCTCAAGGCTGTATATTGTCACCCTGCTTATTTAACTTATATGCAGAGTACATCATGAGAAATATTGGTCTGGATGAAGCACAAGCAGGAATCAAGATTGCCGGGAGAAATATCAATAACCTCAGATATGCAGATGATATCACCCTTATGGCAGAAAGTGAAGAAGACTTAAAGAGCCTCTTGAAGAAAGTGAAAGGAAAGCCTAAAAAATGTTGGCTTAAAAATAAACATTCAAAAAACTAAGATCATGGTATCTGGTCCCATCACTTCATGGCAAATAGATGTGGACACAGTGGCTGACTTTTGGGGTGGGGCTCCAAAATCACTGCAGATGGTGACTGCAGCCATGAAATTAAAAGATGCTTACTCCTTGGAAGGAAAGTTATGACCAACCTACACAGCGTATTAAAAAGCAGAGACATTACTTTGCCAATAAAGGTCTGTCTCATCAAGGCAATTGTTTTTCCAGTGGTCATGTATGGATGTGAGAGTTAGACTGTAAAGAAAACTGAGTGCCAAAGAATTGATGCTTTTGAACTGTGGTGTTGGAGAAGACTCTTCAGAGTCTCTTGGACTACAAGGAGATCCAACCAGTCCATCCTAAGTGAGATTAGTCCTGATTGTTCTTGGAAGGACTGATATTGAAGCTGAAACTCCAATACTTCGGCTGCCTGAGGTAAAGAACTGACTCATTGGAAAAGACCCTGATGTTGGGAAAGATTGAAGGCAGGAAGAAAGTGGGACGACAGAGGATGAGATACTTGGATGGTATTACTGACTTAATGGAGATGAGTTTGTGTAGACTCCGGGAGTTGGTGATGGATAGGGAGGCCTGGCTTGCTGCAGTTCATGGGGTCGCAAAGAGTAGTACATGACTAAGCAACTGAACTGAACTGAACTGATTATAGGAAGTGCTCTAATTTCATTATTTTACATGTAATTGTCCAGTTTTTCAGCACCACTTATTGAAGAGGCTGTCTTTTCTCCATTGTATATACTTGCCTCCTTTTTCAAAGAGAGGTAAGCACAGGTGTGTGAGTTTATCTCTGGAATTTCTGTCATGTCCTATGGGTCTATGTTTCTGCTTTTGTTCAAGGACCATACTGTCTTGATGCCTGTCACTTTGTAGTATAATTGAAGTCAGGGAGATTGTTTCATCACATTTCTTTTTTCTTTCTTAAGATTATTTTGGTTATTCAGGGTCTTCTGTGTTTCCATACAAATTGTAAAAAAAAAAAATGCTATAATTCTTTGGAAAAAAGTGCCATTTGTAATTTGATAGGAAATTAATTGAGTCTGTAGATTGCTTTGGGTAGTAGAGTCACTTTTAGCAATATTGCTTCTTCCAATCTAAGAATGTGATATATCCTTCCATCTATTTGTGTCATCTTTAATTACTTTGATCAGTATCTGACTAGATACATTATCAGTATCAGACAGGATTTTGTCCCCTTAGGTAGGTTTATTCCTAAATAATTTGTTCTTTTTGTTCCAAAGCTGAATTGAACTGTCACCTTAATTTCTTCCTGGATTTTGTTTTTGGTGTATAGGAATGCAAGGGGTTTCTGTGCATTAAATTTATAGCTTGAAACTTTTATAAATTCATTGATTAACTCCATTAGTTTTCTGGTGTCATGCTTAGCAGTTTATATTTATAATATTATGTCATCTGCAAACAGTTAGAATTTTATTTCTTCTTTTCCATTCTGGATTCCTTTTGGTTCTTTTTCTTCTCTAATCGCTTTGGCCAGGACTTCCAAAGCTGTGTTGAATAATAGTCGCATGAGTGGGCACCCTTGTCTTGTTTCTGATCCTAGAGGAAATGTTTTCAGTTTTTCACCATTGAGAGTAATGTTTGCTGTGGGTTTGTCATATATGACCCTTACTATTTTGTGATAGGTACTTTGTGTGCCCACTTTTTGGAGATAATTTTTTTTAATCATAAATGGATATTGTATTTTGTTGACAGCTTTCTCTGTGTCTATTGATAGTATCATATATAATTTTTTCTTTCAACTTTTAATATGGTGTATCACATTGATTTGCCTATATTGAATAATCCTTGCATTCCTGGGATAAACCACTTAATCATGGCATATGACCGTTCAATGTGTCGTTGGACTCTGTAAATTAACAAGGAAATGCAAGCCTTAAATGGCACATTAGACGAGGTGGACTTAATTGATACTTACATTTCATTTTCTTGTCTGATGCTGTGGTTAGGGCTTCCAATGTTGTGTTGAATAAGAATGCAAAGTTGGCATTCTTGTCTTGTTCCTGATCTTGAAGGAAGTGCTTTAAATATTTTACCATTAATCATGATTCTCAGGTCAGTTCAGCTGCTCAGTCATGTCCAACTCTTTGTGACCCCATGGACTGCAGTACGCCAAGCTTCCCTGTCCAGTAGAATCATGGTTCTTGTTGTGGGATTTATCATAATAACTTTTACTGTGTTGAGGTATGTTCCTTCTATATGCACTTTGTTGAGAGTTTTTGTAATGAAAGAATATTAAATTTTATGAAAGGATTTTTCTGATCTATTGAGATAATCATATAACTTTTATTTTTCAATTTGTTAATGCAGTGTATCACATGAATTGATTATGGATGTTGAACCATGTTGCATCTCTGGTGTATATGCCATTTGATCCTGTTGTGTAAACATTTTAATATTGAATTTGGTTTGCTAATATTCTTTTGAGGATTTTTGCATATATGCTAGTCAGTGTAGTTGGCTTGTAATTTTCTTTCTTTCTTTCTTTCTTTTTTTTTTTGTATGTAATATCTTTGTCTGGCTTTTGGCATCAGAGTGATACTGACCTCATAGAATGAGCTCATAGGCATGTCTTCCTCTGCACATTTGGAAATATTTTGAGGAGCATAGGTGTTAATTATTTGCTTAATGATGGTTGAACTCACCTATGAACGTATCTGATCCTGAACTTTAGCTTGTTTGTAATTTTTAAATGACTGATTCAATTTTATTACTGATAATCATGTTCATATTTTCTATATGTTTATATCTCAGTCTTAAGAGATTGTACATTTCTAAGAATCCATCCTGTTCATCCACGTTTTATTGATATATATTTGTTCATAGTAATTTCTCATGAGTCTTGGTGTTTTCATGGTATATGTTGTAATGACCCCTTTTTCATTTCTCACTTTATTGATTTGGGTTCTTTTTTTTTTAATGACTGTGAGTAAAGGTTTATCCATTTTGTTTGTTTTCACAGAAGCAGCTCTTTGTTTCACTGATCTTTTGTATTTTTTTTTAGTCTCAATTTCAGTTATTTCTGTCCTAATATTTTATAATTTATTTTATTCTACTAACTTTGTTATTTATTTGTTCTTCATTTTGTAGTTCCTATAGCTATAGGAGTAAGGCTAGGTTGCTTATTTGAGATTTGTTGTTTTCTAGGCATGTGCTGCTTGGTAGGCATGAATTGCTATTACTGACCCTCTTAGAACTGCTTTTTCTGCATTGGATTACTGTGCTTTTGTTTTCATCTGCTTTCAGGCACTTACATGTATTTTATTATTATTTTTTTTAATTTCTTCTTTTATTTCTTCAGTTATTCATTTGTTGTTTAGTAGCATTTCTTACCTACATATATTTGTGCTTTTTGCAGTTTTATTTCTTGTAGTTGATTTCTAGTCTAATTTAACTGTGGTCAGAAAATATACTTTATATCATGTCAACTTTCTCAAATTTACTGAGATGTCTTTTGTTGCTTATCCTCTGATCTACTGTGAAGAATATTTCTTGTACATTTGAGAGGAATATGTTCGTGTGTGTGTGTGTGCATAAAGTGTCAATTTGATTTACTGTTTTATTTAAGGTGAGCGTGTATTTTCTTCTGGGTGGCCTGTTTGTTGGTATAAGTGGACAGATAGAATCCATTACCACATTTTTTTTAAAAATTTATTTATTTTTACCTGAAGGATAATTTCTTTACAATATTGTATTGCCCTCTGCCACACATCAATATGAATCAGCCATAGGTGTATATATATATATATACTCCCACCTGATCCCATTCCCCTAGGTCATCACAGAACCCCCAATTTAAGTACCCTGAGTCATACAGCAAATTCACACTGGCTATCTATTTTGCATATAGTAGTATATACGTTTTCATGCTACTCTGTCTATTCATTGCACCCTCTCCTTTCTCCTACTCCATAACCATACCTTTGTTATCCATATCTGTGTCTCCATTGCTGCCCTAGTATCCTCAGTATCATCTTTCTAGACTCCATATAAATGTGTTAAAATACAATATTTAGTTTTTTCTTTCTGATTTACTTCACTCTGTATAATAGACTCTAGGTTCATCTACCTCATTAGAACTCATACGTTCCTTTGTATGTCTGAGTAATATTCTATTACATACATGTATCACAGCTTCTTTATCCATTCATCCGCCAATAGACATCTAGGTTTCTTATATGTCTTAGCTATGATAAATAGTGCTACAATGAATGAACACTGCAGTACATGTGAATTTTTGAATTACGCTTTTCACGGGGTCTGTGTCCAGTAGTGGGATTGTTGGGTCATGTGGTAGAATTATTCCTATTTTTTAAGGACTCTTTATAATATTTTCCATAGTGATTAAATCAATTATATTTCCACCAACAGTCCAAAATATTCCTTTTTCTCCATATCCTCTCCAGCATTATTGTTTGAGGATTTTTTTGATAATTTTTTGATAATCATTCTGACTGGTGTCAGGTGGTATTTCCTTGTGGTCTATGATTTGTATTCCTCTAATAATGAGCAATATTAAGAGAACCGTATGTTTATTAGCCATTGAACCTCCGTCCATAGTTCATCAGGCACTCTATTTATCAGATCTACTTCCTTAAATCTGTTTCTCACTTCCACTGTATAATCATAAGGGATTTGATTAAGGTCATACCTGAATGGTCTAGTGGTTTTCCCTACTTTCTTCGATTTAAGTCTGAATTTGGCAATAAGGAGTTGATGATCTGAGCCACAGTCAGCTCCCGGTCTTGTTTTTGCTGACTGTATAGAGCTTCTCCATCTTTGGCTGCAAAGAATATAATCAATCTGATTTCGGTGTTGACCATCTGGTGATGTCCATGTGTAGAGTCTTCTCTTATGTTGCTGGAAGAAGGTGTTTGCTATGAGCAGTGTGTTCTCTTGGCAAAACTCTATGAGCATTTGCCCTGCTTTATTCCGTATTCCAAGGCTAAATTGAGCCTGTAACCCCAGGTGTTTCTAGACTTCCTCCTTTTGCCATCCAGTCCCCTATAATGAAAAGAACATATTTTTTTGGGGTGTTCTAAAAGGTCTTGGAGGTCTTCATAGAACTGTTCAACTCCATTGTACAGGAGACAGGGATCCAGACCATCCCCAGGAAAAAGAAATGCAAAAAAGCAAAATGGCTGTCTGGGGAGGCCTTACAAATAGCTGTGAAAAGAAGAGAAGCAAAAAGCAAATGAGGAAAGGAAATGTATAAGCATCTGAATACAGAGTGCCAAGGAATAGCAAGGAGAAGTAAGAAAACCTTCCTCAGCGTTCAATGCAAAGAAATAGAGGAAAACAACAGAATGGGAGAGACTAGGGATCTCTTCAAGAAAGTTAGAGATACCAAGGGAACATTTCATGCAAAGATGGGCTCGATAAAGGACAGAAATGGTATGGACCTAACAGAAGCAGAAGATATTAAGAAGAGGTGGCAAGAATACACAGAAGAACTATACAAAAAAGATCTTCACAACCAAGATAATCACGAATATGTGATCACTGACCTAGAGCCAGACAGCCTGGAATGTGAAGTCAAATGGGCATTAGAAAGCATCACTATGGACAAAGCTAGTGGAGGTGATGGAATTCTAGTTGAGCTATTTCAAATCCTGGAAGATGATGCTTTGAAAGTGCTGCCTTCAATATGCCAGCAAATTTGGAAAATTCAGCAGTGGCCACAGGACTGGAAAAGGTCAGTTTTCATTACAATCCCAAAGAAAGGCAATGCCAAAGAATGCTCAAACTACCACACAATTGCACTCATCTCACACATTAATAAAATAATGTTAAAAATTCTCCAAACCAAGCTTCAGCAATATGTGAACCATGAACTTCCAGACACTCAAGCTGGTTTTAGAAAAGTCAGAGGAATCAGAGATCAAATTGCCAACATCCGCTGGATCATGGAAAAAGCAAAAGAGTTCCAGAAAAACATATATTTCTGCTTTATTGACCATGTCAAAGCCTTTGACTGTGTGGATCAAAATAAACTGTGGAAAATTCTGAAAGAGATGGGAATACAAGGCCACCTGATCTGCCTCTTGAGAAACCTGTATGCAGGTCAGGAAGCAACAGTTAGAACTGGACATGAAACAACAGACTGTTTCCAAATAGGAAAATGAGTACGTCAAGGCTGTATATTGTCACCCTGCTTATTTAACTTATATGCAAAGTACATCATGAGAAACGCTGGGCTGGAAGAAGCACAAGCAGGAATCAAGATTGCCCGGAGAAATATCAATCGCCTCAGATATGCAGATGACACCACCCTTATGGCAGAAAGTGAAGAGGAACTAAAAAGCCTCTTGATGAAGGTGAAAGAAGAGAGTAAAAAAGTTGGCTTAAAGGTCAACATTCAGAAAATGAAGATCATGGCATCTAGTCCCATCACTTCGTGGAAAATAGATGGGGAAACATTGGAAACAGAGTCAGACTTTATTTTTGGGGGGGCTCCAAAATCACTGCAGATGGTGACTGCAGCCATGGAATTAAAAGACGCTTACTCCTTGGAAGGAAAGTTATGACCAACCTAGATAGCATATTGAAAAACAGAGACATTACCTTGCCAGCAAAGGTTCATCTAGTCAAGGCTATGGTTTTTCCTGTAGTCATGTATGGATGTGAGAGTTGGACTTTGAAGAAAGCTGAGCACCAAAGAATTGCTGCTTTTGAACTGTGGTGTTGGAGCAGACTCTTGAGAATCCCTTGAACTGCATGGAGGTCCAACCAGTCCATTCTAAAGGAGATCAGTCCTGGGTGTTCTTTGGAAGGACTGATGCTAAAGCTGAAACTCAAATACTTTGGTCACCTCATGTGAAGAATTGACTCACTGGAAAAGACCTTGATGTTGTGAGGGATTGGGGGCAGGGGGAGAAGCGGACGACAGAGGATTAGATGGCTGGATGGCATCACTGAATCAATGGACATGAGTTTGGGTGAACACTGGGAGTTGGTGATGGATAGGGAGGCCTGGTGTGCTGTGATTCATGGGGTCACAAAGAGTCCAACACAACTGAGCGACTGAACTGAGCTGAACTGAACTTATGTCTTCTTTGGAGAAATGTGTGTTTAGGTCTTTTTTCCACTTTTTAATTGAGTGGTTTGTTTTACTGGTATTGAACTTCATGTGCTACCTGTATATGTTGGAAATTAATCCTTTATCAGTTGTTTCATTTGTTATCATTTCATCCTATTCTGAGCGCTGTCCTTTCACCTTGTTTATACTTTCCTTTGCTGTGCAAAGTTTTAAGTTAAATTAGGTCCCACTTGTTTATTTTTGTTTTTATTTCCATTACTCTAGGAGGTGAGTCATAGAGGATCTTGGTGTCATTTATATTATAGAGTGTTCTGCCTACATTTTCCTCTGAGTGTTTTATACTTTCTGGTCTTACATTTAAGGCTTTAATCCATTTTGAGCTTTCCATTGTGCATTGTGTTGGGAATTTTTCTGATTTCATTCTTTTACCTGTAGTTGTCCAGTTTACACAGCATCACTTGTTAAATAGACTATCTTTTCTCTGTTGTATATTCTTGTATCCTTTGTCAAAGTTAGGTGTCCTTATTTATCTTTTTTTGTATCAGTACCATGCTATCTTGATGACTATAGCTTTGCAGTATACTCTGAAGTCAGGGAGGTTTATTCTTCCAGATCCATTCTTCTTTCTAAAGATTACTTTGAATAGTTGGGGTCAATTCCGATCACAATAAGAATTGTGATTTTTTTTTTGTTGTTGTTGTTGTTGTTCTAGTTTTGTGAAAAATGCTATTGGTAATTCGATAGGGATTTCATTGAATCTATATATTTCATTTGGTAGTATAGTATTTTTTACAATATTGATTCTTCCTACCCAGGAACATGGAATATGTCTCCATCTATTTATGTCTTTGATTTCTTTCATCAGTTTCTTAAAGCTTTCTGTATAGCACCTTTGTCTGTGTAGGTAGTTTAATTCCTGGCATCTTAATCTTTCTGTTGCAAAGGTAAATATAATTTATTATGTAATTTATATTTCTGATTTTTTTTAATGTTAGTGTATGGAAATGCAAGCAATTTCTCTGTATTGATTTTGTATCCTGTGACTATAATACATTTCCTGATTAGCTCTTGCAATTTTCTGATAGTATCTTTAGAGTTTTCTACATATTATATCATGCCATCTGCAAGCAGTGAGAATGTTACTTCTTTTTCAAACTGAACCCCCCTTTTTTTTTCTGTTTTTTTCCCCTAATTTCCAGAGCTAGGACTTCCAAAACCGTGTTGAATAATTGTCGTGAGAGTGGGTCCTCTTGTCTTTTTCCTTATCTTAGAGAAATTGCTTTCTTTTACATGTTTCAGAACAATGTTTATTGTGGGTTTGTCATATGTGGCCTTTATTATGTTAAGATAAATTCCTTCCACGTCCATTTGTTGAAAAGGTTTTATCATAAATGGATACTGGAATTTGTCAAAAGCTTTTTCTGGATCTATTTAGATTATCCTATGGTTTTTATTTTTCAGGTGTTAATACTGTGTTACACAATTATTAATTCCAGTATACTAAAGAACACTTGCATCCCTGGGATAAATGTGACTTGATCATGGTGTATGATATTTTTAATGTGTTGTTGATTTTTGCTTGCTAGGTTTTTTTGTTTTTTTTTTTGACAAATTTGCATTTCGTTCATCAGTGATATTTGCCTGTAGATTTCTTTCATTGTAATATATTTTTCTAGTTTTGTTCACAGAATGGTTTTTGAGGTGCTCCTTCCTCTATAGTTTTTTGGAAGACTTTCAGAAGAATAAGCATTACCTCCTTTCTAAGCATTTGATAGAATTCACCTGTGAAGCCATATGACCCTGGGCTTCTGTTTTCTGGAGATTTTGGATCACATTTTCTATTTCTGTGCTCGTAAATGGCTTGTTCACAGTTCCTATTTATTTCTGTTTCGGTTTTGGAAGGTTGAGCTTTTCTAAGAATTTTTCCATTTATCCCAGGTTGTCCACTTTATTGGCATATACTTTCTTATAATTATGATACTTTGTACTTCTAAACTGTCTGTTGTAATCCTTCCTTTTTCAATTCTAAATTTATTGACTTGTCTTCTCCCTATTTTTGTTGATAAGTCTGGCTAATGGTTTGTCTATTTTGTTTATCTTCTCAAAGAAATGGCTCTTTGTTTTATCAATCTTTATTATTGCTTCTTTCACCACCTCATGCGAAGAGTTGACTCATTGGAAAATACTCTGATGCTGGGAGGGATTGGGGGCAGGAGAAGAAGGGGACGACAGAGGATGAGATGGCTGGATGGCATAACCAACTCGATGGACGTGCTTTTGAGTGAACTCCAGGAGTTGGTGATGGACAGGAAGGCCTGGTGTGCTGCAATTCATGGGGTCACAAAGAGTCAGACATGACTGAACGCCTGAACTGAACTGAACTGATTGCTTCCTTCATTTTCTTTTTCATTTATTTCTTCTCTAATCTTTAAGATTTCTTTACTTCTACTAACCTTGTTTTTTTTTTTTTCTTCTTCTTCTTCCAGTGCCTTATGTATAAAGTTAGGTTATTTATTCAGTATCTGTTTTGCTACTTGAAGTAGGAATATATTGCTGTGAATTCCCATTTGAGAACTCCTTTTGCTGCATCCCATAGGTTTAGAGAGAAAAACAGAGGAAAATGGCAGAATGGGAATGACTAGAGATCTCTTCAAGAAAGTTGGAGATATAAAGGGAACATGACATACAAAAATGGTCAAAATAAAGGACAGAAATAGCAAGGGCTGAATAGAAGCAGAAGAGACTAAGAAGAGATGCCAAAATACACATGAAAGTGAAAGCCATTCAGTCATGTCCAATTCTTTGAGACCCCATGGACTATTCAGTTCATGGAATTCTCCAGGCAAGAATACTGGAGTGGGTAACCTTTCCCCTCTCCCAGGGATCTTCCCAACCCAGGAATCGAAGTCAGGTCACTCGCCTGCAGGTGGGTCATTTACCAGCTGAGCCACAAGGGAAGCCCAAGAATAATGGAGTGGGTATCCTATCCCTTATCAAGCAGATCTTCCCAACCCAGGAACTAACTGGGGTCTCCTGCACTACACATGGATTTTTTATCAATTGAGCTATCAGGGAACCCCAAAATATACATGTGGATTATATAAGAAAGTTGTTAATGACTTAGATAACCGTGATGTTCTTGGCACTCACCTAGATCCAGACAATTGCACTCATCTCACATGCTAAGAGTCGGACATGACTGAGCAACTTCACTTTCATGCATTGGAGAAGGAAATGACAACCCACTCCAGTGTACTTTCCTGGAGAATCTCAGGGACAGGGGAGCCTGGTGGGCTGCCATCTATGGGGTTGCACAGAGTTGAACACAACTGAAGGTCAGATGTCATTCCAATCCCAAAGAAAGGCAATGCCAAAGAATACTCAAACTACCGCACAATTGCACTCATCTCACACGCCAGTAAAGTAATGCTCAAATTTCTCCAAGCCAGGCTTCAGCAATACATGAACCGTGAACTTCCTGATGTTCAAACTGGTTTTAGAAAAGGCAGAGGAACCAGAGATCAAATTGCCAACATCCGCTGGATCATGGAAAAAGCAAGAGAATTTCAGAAAAACATCTATTTCTGCTTTATTGACTATGCCACAGCCTTTGACTGTGTGGATCACAATAAACTGTGGAAAATTCTGAAAGAGATGGCAATACCAGACCACCTGATCTGCCTCTTGAGAAATCTGTATGCAGGTCAGGAAGCAATAGTTAGAACTGGACATGGAACAACAGACTGGTTCCAAACTGGGAAAGAGTACCTCAAGGCTGTATATTGTCACCCTGCTTATTTAACTTATATGCAGAGTACATCATGAGAAACATTAGACTGGAAGAAGCACAAGAAGGAATCAAGATTGCCGGGAGAAATATCAATAACTTCAGATATGCAGATGACACCACCCTTATGGCAGAAAGTGAAGAGGTACTAAAAAGCCTCTTGATGAAAGTGAACATTCAGAAAACGAAGATCATGGCATCTGGTCCCATCACTTCATGGGAAATAGATGGGGAAACAGTGGAAACAGTGTCAGACTTTATTTTTTTGAGTTCCAAAATCACTGCAGATGCTGACTGCAGCCATGAAATTAAAAGACATTTGCCCCTTGGAAGGAAAGTAATGACCAACCTAGATAGCATATTGAAAAGCAGAGACATTACTTTGCCAACAAAGGCCCGTCTAGTCAAGGCTATGGTTTTTCCTGTCGTCATGTATGGATGTGAGCATTGGACTGTGAAGAAAGCTGAGCGCCGAAGTGCTTTTGAAGTGTGGTATTGGAGAAGACTCTTAAGAGTCCCTTGGACTGCAAGGAGATCCAATCAGTCCATTCTGAAGATCAGCCCTGGGATTTCTTTGGAAGGAATGATGCTAAAGCTGAAACTCAAATACTTTGGCCACCTCATGCAAAGAGTTGACTCATTGGAAAAGACTCTGATGCTGAGAGGGATTGGGGCAGTAGGAAAAGGGGATGACAGAGGATGAGACGGCTGGATGGCATCACTGACTCGACGGAAGTGAGTCTGAGTGAACTCCGGGAGTTGGTGATGGACAGGAAGGCCTGGTGTGCTGCTATTCATGGGGTCGCAAAGAGTCGGACAAGACTGAGCGACTGAACTGAACTGAAGTGACTTAGCAGCAGCAGTAGCAGCATATTCTAGCAAAGTAATGCTCAAAATGCTCCAAGACAGGGTTCAATAGAACATTAACCGTGAACTTCCAGATGATCAAGCTGGATTTAGAAAAGGTAGAGGAACCAGACATAAAATTGCCAGTATTGGCTGGATCATCAAAAAAACAAGAGAGTTCCAGAAAAACATCTACTTGTGATTTATTGACTATGCCAAAGGCTTTGACTGTGTGGATTACAGCAAACTGTGGAAAATTCTTAAAGAGAATGGAATACCAAACCACTTGATCTGCATCCTGAGCAATTCCTTATGCAGGTCAGGAAGACCTGGACATGGAAAAACAGACTGGTTCCAAATCAGAAAAGGAGTACGTCAAGGCTGTATATTGTAACCCTGGTTATTTAACTTATATGTAGAGTACATCATGAGACATGCTTGGGTGGATGAAGCACAAACTGGAATCAAGATTGCCAGGAGAAATATCAATAACCTCAGATATGTAGATGACACCACCCTTATGGAATAAAGTGAAGAAGAACTAAAGAGACTGTTGATGAAAGTGAAATCAGAGAGTGAAAAAATTGGCTGAAAACTCAACATGCAGAAAACTAATATCATGGCATCCAGTCCCATCTCTTCATGGCAAATAGATGAAAAAGCAATGGAAACAGTGACAGACTTTATTTATTTATTTATTTATTTTTTGGGTCCAAAGTCATTGCAGATGGTGACTGTAGCCATGAAATTAAAAGATGCTTGCTCTTTGGAAGAAAAGTTCTAACCAAACTAGACAGCATATTAAAAAGCAGAGATATTACTTTGCCAACAAAAGTCCATCCAGTCAAAGCTATAGTTTTTCAGTAGTTGTGTTTATGTGAGAGTTGAACTATAAAGAAAGCTGAGCGCCAAAGAATTGATGCTTTTGAACTGTGGTGTTGCAGAAAACTCTTGAGAGTCTCTTGGACCACAAGGAGATCCAATAAGTCCATCCTAGAGGAAATCAGTCCTGAATATTCTCTGAAGGACTTATACTGAAGCTGAAACTCCAATACTTTGGCCACCTGATGTGAAGTGACTCATTGGAAATGACTCTGATGCTGGGGAAGATTGAAGGTGGGAGAAGAAGGGGATGGCAGAGGATGAGATGGTTGGATGGCATCACCAACTCGATGGACATGAGTTTGAGTAAGTTCTGGGAGTTGGTGATGGACAGGGAGGCCTGGAATGCTGCAGTACATGGAGTCGCAAAGAGTCAGATATGACTCAGTGACTGAACTGAAACTGAATTGAGAGCCAGATATCCTGGAGTATGAAGTCAGTTGGGCTATCAGGGGCATTCTATTCAGTTCAGCCGCTCAGTCATGTCTGATTTTATATCTCCTTGCAGAACAAGGGACTCTCAAGAGCCTTCTCCATTACCACAGTTCAAAATCATCAACTTTTCAGTGCTCCACTTTCTTTCTTGTCCAACTTTCACATCCATACTAGTGAAATCAAAGCTTTGAATATACGGAACTTTGTCAGCAAAGTAATGCTTCTGCTCTTTAATATGCTAGGTTTGTCATAGTTTTTCTTTCAAGGAGCAAGCATCTTTTAAATTCATAGCTGAAGTCACCATCTGTAGTGATTTTTGAGCCCAGGAAAATAAATTCTCACAGTGTCCATTGTTGCCCCATCTAATTACTATGAAGGAGGTGTTGGGGGCAGGAGGAGAAGGGGATGACAGAGGATGAGATAGCTGGATGGCATCACTGACTCGATGGACATGAGTCTGAGTGAACTCTGAGAGTTGGTGATGGACAGGGAGGCCTGGCGTGCTGCGATACATGGGGTCTCAAAGAGTCGGACACGACTGAGCAACTGAACTGAACTGATGGGACTGGATGCCGTGGTCTTTGTTTTTTGACTGTTGAGTTTTACACCATCTTTTTCACTCTCCTCTTTCACTTTTATCGAGACTCTTTAATTTCTCTTCATTTTCTGGCATAAGGGTGGTGTCATTTATATACCTGAGGTTATTGATATTTTTCCTGAAATTTTGATTCCAACTCGTGCTTTGTCCAGCCCAGCATTTCTCACGATGTACTCTGCATATAAGTTAAATAAGTAGGGTGAAAATATACATCTTTGACTTACTCTTCTCAATTTTTAAACAGTCTCTTGTCCCATGTAAGGTTCTAACTG
Source organism: Bubalus kerabau (assembly GCF_029407905.1). NCBI lineage: Eukaryota > Metazoa > Chordata > Mammalia > Artiodactyla > Bovidae > Bubalus > Bubalus kerabau. Next base: position 38,623,125 of record NC_073635.1, read on the forward strand.
TTGCTTCTTAACTTGCATATAGGTTTCTCAGGAGGCAGATAAGGTGGTATTCCCATATCTTGAAGAATTTTCCACATTTTGTTGGGATCCACACAGTCAAAGGTTTTAGTGTAGTCAATGAAGCAGAAGTGATGTGTGTGTGTGTGTGTGGGGGGGGTTCCTTCTTTTGGTATAATCCAATGGATGTTGGCAATTTGATCTCTGGTTCCTCTGCCCTTTCTAAATCCAGCTTGGACATCTGGAAGTTCATGGTTCATGTACTGTTTAAGGCTGGCTTGGAGAATTTTGAGCATTATTTTGCTAGTGTGTGAGATGAGTGCAATTTTGCAGTACTTTTAACATTCTTTGGCTTTGTCCTTCTTTAGGATTAAATGGAAATTGATCTTTTCCAGTCCTGTGGCCACTGCTGAGTTTTCCAAATTTGGTGGCATATTGAGTGCAGCACTTTCATACCAGCATCTTTTAGGATTAGAAATAGCTCAGCTGGAATTTCATAATCATCACTAGCTTTGTTCATAGCGATGCTTTCCAAGGCCCAGCTGACCTTGATTTCCAGGATTTCTGGCTCCAGGTGAGTGATCACACAACCATAGCTATGTGGGTCATTGAGATCTTTTTTGTATAGTTCTTTTGTGTTTTCTCGACACCTCTTCTTGATACCTTCTGCTTTTGTTAGGTCCATACAATTTCTTTCCTTTATTGTGCCTATCTTTGCATGAAGTGTTCCCTTGGTATCTCCAATTTTCTTCTAGAGATCTCTAGTCTTTCCCCTTCTATTATTTTCCTCTATTTCTTTGCATTGATCACTCAGGTTGGACAAGGAAATGGCAACCCACTCCAGTATTTTTGCCTAGAGAATCCTGTAGATGGAGGAGCCTGGTGGGCTTTGTCCAGAGGGGCACACAGAGCTGGACACAACTGTAGTGACTTAGCGGTGGTGGCATGCAGATCACTTAGGAAGGCTTTCTTATTTCTCCTGGGTATTCTTTGGAACTCTGCATTCAGATGGATATATCTTTCCTTTTGTCCTTTGCCTTTCACTTTTCTTCTTTTCTCAGCTATTTGTAAGGCCTCTTCTGATAACTGTCCTGGTCTTCTCTCTTTCAGATGGGACCAACCTCTTCTAGCCCCATTGCTGGCTCAAAGAGGACTCCTTTGGTATGTGTACTGAAGAACTGGAAGAAATTTCACCTTCAGACCCTGTTAAAGAAGCTTATGATCTTTTTCTGAACCGAGGCATGGCCTCAGTATGATCTATCTATCTGATGATGAAAAATGACCTCCCGAGGGCTCACTTAATTATAATACATTCTTCTAACTAGAACTTTTTTGTAGATGGGAAAGAAAATGGTCAGAAATCTCCTATATACAGGTTTTCTTTGTCTTGAGAGAAAGTACCATTTTATGCAGGAGTTGTGGAAGCATTACTACAGACAAAGCTAGTGGAGGTAATGGAATTCCAGCTGAGCTGGATTTAGTTCAAATCTTAAAATTTGATGCTTATTTTAAATCTTAAAATAAGATTTAGTTCAAATCTTAAAAGATGATGCTGTTTAAATGCTTCACTTGGTATGTTAGCAAATTTGGAAACTCAATGGTGGCTACAGGACTGTAAAAATTCATTTTTCATTCTAGTCCCAAATGAAGGCAATGCCAAAGAAGGTTAAAACTATGATACAACTATCCTCATTTCACATGGCACCACAGTAATGCTCAAAATCCTTCAAGATAGGCTTCAACAGTACATGAACCAAAAGCTTCCAGGCATATAACTTGGATTTAGAAAAGGCAGAAGAACCAGAGAGCAAATTGCCAAAATTGGCTGGAGTATAGAAAATGTAAGGGAACTCTGAAAAAATATATTTCTACTTAATTGACTATGCTAATATCATTGACTGTGTAGATCATGAAAAACTGTGGAAAATTCTTAAAGAGATTATAGTATCAGACTGCCTTACTAGCTTCCTGAGAAACCTGTATGCATGTCAAGAAGTAATAGAACCGAACATGGAACAAGAGACTGGTTAAAAATTGAGAAAAGAGTGTCAAGGCTGTCATCTTTCTTATTTAACTTATATGAAGAGTACAGTATGCAAAATGCCAGGCTGAATGAATCACAAGCAAAAACCAAATTTACCAGGAGAAATATCAACAACCTCAGATATGCAGATGATACCACTCTAATGGCAGAAAATTAAGAATATTTAAAGAGTCTCTTCATGACTGTGAAAGGGGAGTAAAAATGTTGTCTTAAAATTCAGCATTCATAAACCTAAGACCATGGCATCTGGTCCCATTCTTAACAGCAAATAAATGGGGAAAAATTTTTAACCGTGATATATTTTATTTTGGGTGTTCTAAAATCACTGCAGATGGTGACTGTTGTCACAAAATTAAAATGCACTTGCTCCTTGGATAAAAAACCATGACCAAACTATGCAGTATATTAAAAAAAAGAAACATAACTTTGGTGACAAAGATCCATATAGTCAATGCTCTTGTTTTTCCAATAGTCATGTATAGATGTGAATGTTCAACTGGAAAGAAGGCTGAACACAGAAAAATTGATACTTCTCAATTGTTTTGTTGGAGAAGACTCTTGAGAGTCCCTTGGACAGCAAGGAGATCAATACAATCAGTCCTAAAAGAAATCACCCTGAATATTTAGTGGAAGGACTGATGCTGTAAATGAAGCTCCAATATTTTGCCACCTGATGTAAAGACTCATTGAGAATGACCCCAATGGTAGGAAATACTGAGGGAAAGAGGAGAAGGAGGCAACAGAGAATGAAATGGTTGGATGGCATCACTGAGTCAATGAACATGAGTTTGATCAAGCTTCCAGAGGTGTTGAAGGACAGCGAAGCCTGGCAGGTTGTAGTTCATAGGTTTGCAGAGAGTGGGGCACAACTTCTCTGAACAACAATAGGTTTGGGGCCATTGTGCTTTCATTGTCATTTTTTTTCTAGGCATTTAAAAAATTATTTCCTTTTTGTTTCTACAATAATGTGGATGAGATGGTTGGATGGCATCACTGACTCGATGGACATGAGTTTGAGTAGGCTGCAGAAGTTGGTGATGGACAGGGAAGTGCTGCAGTCCATGGGGTCGCAAAGTATTAGACACGACTGAGAGACTTAATTGAACTGAATGTGTTAATTATTTAGAATTGTATTGTATATGCATTTGTGGATTTTGCAGTTTTTTGTTTGTTTGTTTTTCTTGTAAATGATCTCTAGTCTCATAGTGTTTTGGTCAGAAAAGATGCTTGATACAATTTCAATTTTCTTAAATTTACTAAGGTTTGATTTGTGACTGAAGATTTATTCTATCATGGTGAATGTCCTACATGCTCTTGAGAAGAATGTGTATTCTTGCACATTTGAATAGAACGTCCTGAAGAAATCAATTGGGTCCATTTGGTATGGTTTGTCATTTTAAGGGTTTGTGTTCCCTTATTAATTTTCTGTTTTGATGTTCTGTCAAATAGTGTCAACATAACTATCATTGTGTTGTTGTCGATTTCCTCTCTCATCTGTTAGTATTTGCATTATGTATAGAGGTACTTCTATGTTGGGTGCATAAATATTTATAATTGTTATGTCTTCTTCTTGGATTGACCTCTTGATCATCATGTAGTGCCCTTCCTTATACCTTGTATATTTTTTAAGGCCCATTCTGTTTGATGTGAGAATTATTATTCTGAATTTTCTTTTGATTTCCATTGCAGGGAATATATTTTACCATACTCTCACTCTCAGTCTGTATGTGTCTCTAGGTATGAAGTGGGTCTATTGTAGGCAGCATGTGTATATATATGTATCTTTTTTTTATATCCATTGAAACAGTCTGTGCATTTTTGGTGGATAATTTTAATCCATTTGTATTTACAGTAGGTATTCATGCTTATTTGAATTTTCTTAATTGTTTTTGGGTTTATCTTTGTATGTCTTTTCTTGTGTTTCCTCCCTATAGAAGTCCCTTTAACATTTGTTGTAAAGTCCACTTGGTTATGCTAAATTCTCTTATATTTTGCTTGTGTATAAAGCTTTTGATTTCTTCACCTATTTTGAATGAGATCCTTGATGGACAGAGTAATCTACATTATAGGATTGTAGAATTTTTCCTTTTAGTACTTTAAATATATGCTGTCATTCCCTTCTGGCCTGAAGAATTTCTGCTGAAAGATCAGCTGTTAATCAGATGGGCTTTTCCTTCTATGTTATTTATTACTTTTCACTTGTTACTTTTAATATTTTTTGTGTGTTTATTCTTTATTAGTTTGATTATTATGCACCTCAGCATATTTCTCCTTGGATTTATTTTATATGCAACTCTCTGAGCTTCTTTGACTTTGTTGACTATTTCCTTTCCCATGTTAAGAAAGTTTTCAACTATAATCTCTTCAAAAAAACACAATTTTTAAGACCCTTTATTTTCTTTTTCCTCTTCTGGGACTCCTATTTTTCAAATGTCGGTGTGTTTAATATTGTCCCAGAAGTCTATGAGACTGTCCTCAATTGTTTTCTTTCTTTTTCCTTTATTCTATTCTTCACTGTTTATTTTTATCATTCTATAGATTATTTATTTATTGTTCTGCCTCAGTCATTCTGAGTTCAATTCCTTCTAGATTGTTTTTAATTTCAGTAATTGTGATGTTCATCTATTTATTATTATTATTTTATCCTCTGTTTCTTCTAGGTCTTTGTTAAGTGTGTAAATTAATTCTTGCATGTTCTCTGTTCTATTTCTGAGATCTTGGATCATCTTTACAATCATTACTCTGAAATCTTTTTCAGGTAGTTTACCTATTTCCTTTTCATTTATTTGGTCTTTTAAGTTTTTACCTTTTTCCTTCATTTGCACAATATTTCTATCTTTTCATTTTTTTCTAACTTACTGTGTTTGAGGTATCCTTTTCCCAAGCTGTTGAGTTACATTCCTTTCCCCCTTTGGCTTCTGTCTTTGGTGAGTGAGCTGGTCAAGTAGTTTATGTAGGTTTGTGTTCCATCCTCGTGGAGTGGGAGGGCTACCTATGGTTTTGTTCTGGTGGGAAGAGGTGATTGTTTTTTGTTTTTCCTAATGGGCAGGGATGTGTGAAGTGGTATGTTTTGAAGTGTATGTGTGAGGCCTGTCTGCTAATGATGGGGTTTGTGTTTTTGTCTCACTTGTTATTTGGGTAAGTTGTCCTGCAGTGGATGCTGCTGGCAGTTTTGTGATCCCAAGTCTTGAATATAAGTAAAGTTCTCACTAATTAATACTCCCTGGAGTCAGGGAGTTCTCTGGTAGTCTAGAGTCCTGGACTCAACACTCCCATTCCAAAGTCTCAGGCCTGATCTTTGGCAGAGGTACCCAGATTCCACAAGCCATTTTTTATGGCATTAAAGGGGATTAAAACAAACAAACAAACAAACAAAAACCCACTAAAAACAAAAAAGACAAACCCCAAATAGTAAACAGAAAATCAGAAAAATAATAACAAAATAATAATAACAAATAATAACAAAAAATAATAACAAAAACACACACAAACACGTACACACACATGAACAGAATCAAACAGGCCAAAGAAAATAAAGTACAAGTGAGTTACCCAGTGAGCAAAGGAAAAAAAATAATATTTACCAATTAAAAACAAAAGTAATTAAAACACAAACTGGAAAAGAAAACCAAAGCAGAGTGACAACTGAGGAATAAAGCAAAGAAAACAAACAAACATGATAAAATAAAGAAAAGTAAGAAAAGAAACAAATAGAAAAACAAGGTTAAATAGAAATACAGAAATATATATATATATATATATATATATATATACATATGTATATATGTATAAAGAATATGTAAAGCAGGACAAGGACAACAAGAAAAAACAAAATAAATAAAAACAAACAAAAACACACAGAATAAAATCCAATGCAGACATAGAGTTGTACAAAGGAAATGAAAATTATGATTTTTTTTCAAAAGTGTAACTACAGTTATTAGCAAAAATAAAATCAGCATCCACAACAACAGAGAAAAAGAAGAAAAATATCTGGAACCAACTGTAGGAGAAATCAAAATATAAGAATGACAACAAATGCTTTTTCTTGGTTCTCAGCTGTCAGCCTCCATTCCCTCAGTCTGAGTCACAGCCCACCTCCACCTCTATAGGATGCCTTCCAATACTGGGCTGGTCTCTGGCCCTCCTGTGGGGACAGCTCAGACTCTAATCTGGTTCTACTCCTTTATGTTCTAGCCTCCAGTGTCCACAGTTGCCAGAGTTAGTGTATTTTCTTTTGTGGGAACTCTCCTTGTCCTTTCATATATTCCAAAGACACACAGTCTGCCTAGCTGCTCATGTGATTTAATCAGCAGCTTGAACAGCTGATGGGTAAGTTTTCAATCCTCTTCTTTAACCACACTGCCCCTGGGGTTTTATCCTGCCTCTGCATATGAGTCATCCATAGGAGTTTACTCCTGAGGCTGCCCTGAAGTCCTTGGGTCTATCCTATTGAAGACTGGGTGTGGAGGTTATACAGCTGCTTGTATGAAGGGACACTTGCAGTGCCAGGTAGACAGAATAGCCAATGGCCACAGGGGTTTTGTCTAGGCTCTGGAAACTCTGACCCATGGGGGATCAAGTGTGGAGGTGGCATGCTTGCTTGGATCGTGAGGAATCTGGCAGTGCCAGGTATGCAAGGTAGTTGGTGGTTATGACCACAGTACATATGGCACTATTAGGGGTTTTCCCTACCTTCTGGCAGATCTGCCCCAGTAAGGATCGCGTGTGGACATGGTGTAATGCTGGGGTTGTAGGGACACTGACAGTACCAAATGTACAGGAATGCCAGTGGCTTCAGGTACAGGAATTATGGAAGTATTAGAGTTTTTTTCTAGTTTCTGATAGCTGGCTTTCAAAGGACCTTCCTGGCTGGTCCTTTTCTGTTGCTCAGTACAGCAGGCACTCAAAGGCTCCCATGAATGGGGTCTTTATTGCTAGTTGCATCAGGCACTTAAAAGGCCACCCTCTCTGGGGTCTTTCTCTATTGGTCAGCTGCTGGTGCCAGAGTGTGGTGAAAGAGGCCACAGTGATATCTCCACCTCATGCGTGTGACTCAGCAGTATCACCTTCCCTCCATGGTTGCCTTACTTTCCTCCAAAGGTATTTCCTGCCATAATCACCTCCCTCACATCCCCTCAGGCCATCTCTCCGCAGTCAACAGGAGATTTCACCCTGGAATTACTCTCCAATCCTTATGCAACAACTCTCTGCTGCCTTGCATTCCAGGGAACTTACATCTCTGTCCAGGGTACTTAAGGCTTTAGGGAGCATTGTCTGTGTGGTTCTCACTCCATTCAGACTGTCACAAATCAGCTGCTGCACTCTCCAACAGCCTCAAGTGTTTCCCTGATCTGAAGCTGCTTCAGTTCCCCCACCCACCGAGTGCAGGTCCACTCCTGCTCACTCTTCTTCTCTTTTTCCCTCTCTACTTTCATCCTACCGAGTTTTGCCTGGATCTATATATTCCTTTCCAGTGGTCAGGGACTCCTGCCCAATCTCAGCTGTTGTTCTGCAATGTCTTCTGCATCTGAAGATGTATTCCTGATGCATCCACGGAGAGAGATATACTCCATGTCCAACTACTCCTCTGCCATCTTGTCTCCCATCCCACCCACCCCCCCCACCCCCCCCCCCGCCAAATCCCTTACTATTGTTGTTTTACTGTTATTTTTTCTCCCTTAATATCTGTTACTAATTGCCTTATGCTTTTGGTGCTCCTAGGTAGGATGTATACATATTCAGAGTTGTTATATCTTCTTGGATTAGTCACTTAATCATTATGTTATGTCATTCTCTATCTCTTACAGTCTTTTTTTAAATTCTATAGTTTCTGGTACAATTATTGATGCTCTAGATTTCTTCATTTCTGTTTGGATGAAAAACATTTTTTTTCATTCTCATATTTTCAGTCTGTGTGTTTTTAGATCTCAAGTGAGTCTATTGAGGGCAGCAAATATTTGGGTCTAATTTTTTAAATCCATTCAGCCACTCTATGCCATTTTATTTGAGCATTTATTCTATTTAAATTTAAAGCAAGTATTGATAACATTGTTATCCTGTTAGTTATTTGGGGGTTGTTTTGTATTATTTTTGTTCTTTTCTTTTCTTTTTTTTTTAATTTCCTTGTAGTTTGATTATTTATTGTGAATGTTTGGATTCTTTTCTTTTTTTCTTTGTGTATCTATTGTAGAATTTTGGATTTTGGTTACCATGTGGTGTACATAAAGTATTTTCTCTATATATGTGTTTTTAGTTTCTCATCTCTTAAGTTCAAAAGCATTTTAACAGTCGTGTAATTTTATTTCACCCAATCATGTTTATTCTTTTTGGCATCATATGTTACATCTTTGGCTTTGTGTATCCCCAACTACTTATTGTTGATATTAATAAATTTACCAATTTTGTCTTTTAATGTTCCCATTGTCTTTATATGTGGTTTATAACCACATTTACTTCATATTTACATCTGCCAGTGAGATTTTTCCCCCTCAAATTTTCTTATATCTAGTTGTATCTTTTTTTTTTTTTTCCTCACTTAGTGAAATCCCTTTAGAATTTCTTGTAAGCTACTTTAGTGGTGCTGAGGTCTTTTATCTTTCAGTTGTCTGTAGAAATTTTACTCTTTCTGTCAAATCAGAATGACATCATTTCCAGGTAGCCTAGATTTTCCCCTATCATCACTTTAAATATACTATGTCACTTTCTGTGACTTTCAGAGTTTCTGCTGAAAAGTCAGTTGGAGGATTTATGGAAGTTCCCATATATGTAAGGTGTTGCTTTTCTCTTCCTGTTTTATATGCTCTCTTTATCTTTGATTTTTACCCTTTCAATTACAATGTATTTTGGTGTGGTCCTTTTTGTGTTGGTTATGTTTGGGACTCTCTGTGCTTGCTGGACCTGGATGTCTGTTTCCTATCCCATGTTAAGAACATTTTCCAGTGTTAAGTCTTCAGATATATTCTCTGCCCTGTTCTTTCTCTTATTCTCTTGTGACTCTTATAATGTGAATGTTACCATGCTTGATCTCAGAGGACTCTTAAACTTTCCTTGTTACTTAAAACACAAAAGCAAGCAAACAAACCAAAAAAAAGAAAAACTTTTTTTTTCTATTTACCTGGAGGAATTTCCACTACTCTGTCTTCTAGTTCACTGATCCATTCCTCTGTATCATCTAATCTACTGTTGATTCACTCTAGCATATATTTTTATTTCATTATTGATTTCTTCATGCCTGTTTTTATATAGTCTTTGCTAAAATCTTCTAATGTTTCATTTTGTTCATCCAATCATCTCTCAAATTCTTTGAACATCTTTGCTATCTATCATCGCTTTGAACTTTTGATTCAGTTGATTGATTATCTGCATTTCACTTAATTCCTTTGGTGTGTTCCCTTGTTCCTTTGTTCAGAACATATTTATTTTGTTGCTTCATTTTGCTTAATTTGCTGTTTTTATTTCTATTTGTTTGTCATGGTTCTTAATCTGGAGAAGTGGCCTTTTGTAGGATACATCTTATGTGTCACAGCAATGCACGCCCTTCTGGTCACCAGAGCTATATCTAGGAGTGCCCCTTATGTTGGGTGTATGGGTCTTTTGGTTGTGGCGAACTTAAGACTGTGCAGTCTGAAAGACGTGGCTAGTTCCTGTCTGGTTGGTTGCCAGACCCTGCCTTGTATCGAGGCTGCAGGTGATTAATGACAAGGTTGTAAATTGCAGCAGTTGGCTATGGAGGCCTAGGATATTCTGAGGTTCAGTGTTTCCCCATGTTCTGAGATGGCTAACAGGTTCTGGCAGGGCCAGGGTTCCTGGATCTAGTGTCTTTTAACACTGAATGGGGCACTTTAGTAGGTAGGGGCTGGTCTTTTCAGTGCAGGCCCTCCCAGGCTGGGGAGCCCAATGTAAGGCTTAGATTCCTCTTTCCTTCTGGAGAACTTCTGTAATTGCAATCATTCTTTTGTTTGTGGGTCACTCACTCTGAAGTACAGGTCTTGACTATACCATTTCTTCACCTCTCCCTTCTGTCTCACTGTAGGCTCTTCTTTATATCTTTAGTTGTAGAAGATCTTTTCTCCTAGTCTTTTAGTGTTTCTTATCATTAGTGGCCCTGTAAGTAGTTGTAATTTTGGTGGGCCATGAGAGGAGGTGAGCTCAACGTCTTCAGAATCTACCATCTTGGCCACTCTCTGTGATCCTAGTTTTTTTTTTTTTTTTAATTCTTTACTCCAAATGGGTAATTTTATTGTAGCTATCATGCCCCATCTTCATCATCATATGTGGTGATATTTAGGGAAGTTTCCATGTCTTTTTGGCTAGAGTGAATAATATATGGAGCCACTTTTGGATTTGATGTAGTCATCCCTGGAAATACCAGAACTCAAACAAAAACTGGATAAAGACTTAATTTGCTTTGGAGGTGGAAAAAAAAAAAAAAAAATACATTTCCTGCAAACAAACAAACAAAACTGCTCTGTTTATGTACTATGGGGAGAACAAAGTACAGAATCATATAGACATTGCTAATTGTCTATTCATTAAATGTTGTCATTCTTCTTCATTAAGAAAATCCTATTTTTTTTCTGAACAATACTGGATCCAGATTAAGAAAATAGGTCACAAAGTGATATAGTCCATCATGTCACTATATAAACAATGCTTTCCCATTGTTTTGGGTTGTGGTTATTTAGAGTGGTGACATATCCAGTTCTAGCCAGTGAGACATAAGTGGAAAGTTGGAGTTGTAAGGTGGCAAGTGAAGGTGTTTAAAAAAACAAAACAAACAAAAAAAACTTAACATTTCTGTTCAAGGGAAACAGGATATTTTACTAATTTTTCTTCCTTCTCTAAATTGTGTTAATGAGTAAATCTTTCTTAAATGGATATTAACTTATAGAATAAACATTTAGTTAAACAGATGCTAGTAGACTTGGGATATAAATACAGCTAGAATGGCCCTAGGGCCCATTTTCTTATCAGAGGCATTCAATTACATTCTGACATATGTATTTCTCAGCAGGAACATATATGATATATAGCATATATTTCACAAGGTAAATAATGAACACTGGGTGAATTCTTTAAACAGCACTCCTGTGTAGCATTGAAATGATATGTGACTGACCTTTCACCTAGTAAGTTTAAATGTGTTTATTATATGTAAAAGTCAGGTCTGCTGGTAGTTCAGATGGTAAAGAGTTTGTCTGCAATGAGAAAGACCTGGGTTCAATCCCTGAGTTGGGAAGATACCCTGGAGAAGGGAATGGTAACCACTCCAGTATTCTTGCCTGGAGAATCCCATGGACAGAGGAAACTGAATGGCTACAGTCCATGGGGGTCACAGAGTTGGACATGAATGAGGGATTAACATTTTCAAATATATAACAAAATGATAATATATTTTCTTAGCAATCTCCCCATTTACAGTATAAATAATTTCTGAAGGTTACTATTGGTTACAAATAATTGAAGATTTCCTCATGTTTTAGCCTATTTGCATAGATGTAGCAAGAGATGTTAATTAAAACAAGAAATTTTCTCAACTACATAATATTAGCAACAAGATGTCAGACAATGTCTATGTAGAAATACCATTGATAATACATGACTAACATTTTTAAAGCTTCTATTATTCTCTTTATCCTGATATTAAGAACTTAACCCCCCAAGTTTCCTCCAGCAGGTTTCTTCTGTGAAATCTATAGATTTTGGTGAAGTTTTACTTTTTTAGGTTTACCAAAATTGGCCTTTTGCTGACTTGCCAGGAAGTAATTGTCCTCATCATTTCTGAGGCTGTGGTCTTGTCCCATATAAAGATGATTGGAAAATTGTCAGTGGGAAGTTTTGTTGAGGTTACTATACTCAGGGCCCTCAAATTTCCTTCACATGCTCCTAAAGCATGATCATATTGGGATTCTCAGCATATCCATATCAGAGAAGTCAGATTTTATATATAGTAGCTATCTCCCCTCAAGGTGCATAAGCATAAGCAGCTAAGGTTTCTTAAGATTTAGGTCACTCTACCACAGATTACAGCAAATCACAGGCAAGTAAAAAATCAAAGGGAAAAAAGTAAGGAAAGATGTGAATAGGGGAACAATATGGCAGGCTATCAAACTGACAGCATACACTATTTTTACCTTATATAAAATATTGATGCCAAATAGTCAAAAAAGATGTTTGAATCAATAACAACAGAATCAAAATTTGTTGAAAACTTAATGTATATCTAAAATTGACAGTTTGTTTTAAAAAATTCAAAAGAATGTCATACAGCTACTGAAAGATTTGTAAAAGGTATGTGATAATATAGAAAATGCTTTTATATTCTTGGATTTTTTAAATGTTCATAAATGTAAATATATCTAAAATAAAATTTTCCAGATTTCCAAGTTGGGTTTAGAAAAGGCAGAGGAACCAGAGATCAAATTGCCAACATCTGTTACATCATCAAAAAAGCAAAAGAGTTCCCGAAAAGCACCTAATTCTACTTCATTGGCTATGCCAAAGACTTTGACTGTGTGGATCACAATAAATTGTGGAAAATTCTCAAAGAGAAGAGAATACCAGACTACCTGATCTGCCTCCTGAGAAATCTGTATGCAGGTCAAGAAGCAACAGTTAGAACTGGACATGGAACAACAGACTGGTTCCAAATAGGAAAAGGAGTATGTCAAGGCTCTATATTGTCACCCTGATTATTTAACTTATATGCAGAGTACATCATGAGAAATGCTGGGCTGGAAGAAGCAAAAGCTGGAACCAAGGTTGCCAGGAGAAATATCAATAACCTCAGATATGCAGATGACACCACCCTATGGCAGAAAGCAAAGAAGAACTAAAGAGTTTCTTGATGAAAGTGAAAGAAGAGAGTGAAAAAGCTGGCTTAAAGCTGAATTCAGAAAACTAAGATCATGGCATCCAGTCCCATCATTTCATGGCAAATTGATAAGGATACAATAGAAACAGTGAGATAGTTTCAGGGGCTCCAAAATTACTGCAGATGGTGACTGCAGCCATGAAATTAAAAGACACTTGCTCCTTGGAAGAAAAGCTATGACCAACTTTGACAGCATATTAAAAAGCAGAGCAATTAATTTACCAACAATGTCTGTCTAATCAAAGCTATCATTTTCCATTAGTCATGTATGGATGTGAAAGGTGGACTATAAAGAAATCTGAGTGCTGAAGAGTTGATGCTTTTGAATTGTGGTGCTGGAGAAGACTTTTGAGAGTCCTTTGGACTGCAAGAAGATTCATCCTAGAGGAAATCAGTCCTGAATATTCATTGGAAGTTCTTATGCTGAAGCTGAAACTCCAACTTTGGCCACTTGATGAGAAGAACTGACTCCTTAGAAATGACCCTGATGCTGGGAAAGATTGAAGGCGGGAGGAGAAGGGGACAACAGAGGATGAGATGGTTGGATGGCATCACCAACTCAATGGACATGAGTTTGAGTAAACTCTGGGAGCTGGTGATGGACAGGGAAATCTGGCTGCTGCAGTGCATGCGGTCACAAAGAGTCAGACACAACTAAGCAACTGAACTGAACTGAAAATGTTCTAATAAACTCCAACTTATATCAGTAACATTTTTATTAAAAAAAAAAAAGACTCAAGTATTTCTTTTGTATTCATAGGAAAAACTACTTCCAAAAAATTGATATGCTTTTTGCCACTAAAAAATTTGTGTTTGTAAGACTTTATAAAAAAAAAAAGTGTTTAAGTTGTAAAATATGTTTGAGATCTAAAGGAAAAGGATGAAACAGGAAAATAAAAACACATTCAAGTTGTAATATGAAATACTTTGGTGATTATGCTCAACTGATTCTTTCTTTAATATTAAGTTTTTGGCCTGTGCAAGTATAACCATTGTCTTTGCAAGATATGAAAATGGAAATAAGACAATACCATTGTGAAAATACATAATTACCAACCAAACTGTGATTATATATGCATAGTTGAAATATATTATTCATTTCATATGTCTAAATCAATAAACTTGTTCCTCTTACTGCTACATCACCAGTAAACACTAGATGAGATAGAGAGGATTTCGCATTATTTAATACAATAATTTATTTTTTCAATTCTTTTGATATTTTTGCTTCAAAAATATCTTGTTTGCCTTACAAAGCTCAAGATTCTTGTTTTAGCTTTCCATTCTTACCTTCACAGCACCTAAATATAAGTCTAAGTACCTAGAGCTTATTGACTTGGGTTATCAAATATTTGTTTTCATATAACAATGATTCTATTTCTACAGTGCATTTTTATATAGCTGACTGATATAGGTTGCCAACAATTATTTAGTATATTGATGACACGCTTTCCATATTATTTTCCAATTTTAAAAGGTCATCATTAAATATATTAAGAAATTTAAACATTTTTTGCTTACAGCCAAAAGTTAATGGTCACTTTTATTTTTAAAAGATGACAAAGTTTATTTGATGTAAGAATAGATCTTTTCAGCAATTACATAAATGTAAGCTTTTGTCAGTTGAATATGAAAAAAAAAGATGGTATATTTTGCTTAAAAATTCAGAAGGATTATATTATGTTTGCTTATTGAATACTTAACTAAATATAGAATGATGGTCCTTTCCCTTCATCACTCAAGTAAAATGAATACTAGATAACTAGAATTCTTAAGGTTTGGGGGAAAAAAAAAAAAAAAACCTATAGTTCAATTTTTAGTACTTTTTGAAGCTCTTTATTTAGAAGAGACATTTGTTTTTTGTTCTCGAATCTAAGATCAGTCGCTCAGTCGTGTCTGATTCTTTGCGACCTCATGAATCGCAGCACGCCAGACCTCCGTGTCCATCACCAACTCCCGGAGTTCACTCAGACTCACTTCCATCGAGTCAGTGATGCCATCCAGCCATCTCATATCTGTCGTCCCCTTCTCCTCCTGTCCCCAATCCCTCCCAGCATCAGAGTCTTTTCCAATGAGTCAACTCTTCGCATGAGGTGGCCAAAGAACTGGAGTTTCAGCTTTAGCATCATTTCTTTCAAAGAAATCTCAGAGCTGATCTCCTTCAGAATGGACTGGTTGGATCTCCTTGCAGTCCAAGGGACTCTCAAGAGTCTTCTCCAACACCACAATTCAAAAGCATCTTGAATCTAAAGTTTACTGTAATTCCATGGACTGTAACTTACCAGGAATTCTTCAGGCCAGAATACTGGAATGGGTAGCCATTCCTTCCTCCAGAGGATTTTCCCAACTCAGGGATTGAACTCTGGTCTCCCACATTGCTGGCAGATTCTTTACCATCTGAGCTACCAGGGAAGCTCATTTAATTTAGTAAAACACCCTAATGTGATTTTCTCATTTTCCTTTAATTAAATTTTTATAGGACAGGGTGATAAATGTGTGAATCATTTTTTTTATAGAGAAATAAGATGCAAAGAATCATTGTTAATCTTAAATCTGTTTCATAAATTATAATTTATGAAGTTCATTTTCTTAATCTTTGATGAAATAATCACAAAAAGTGATCATTTCTTTATTGTAGGTTTTTAGGAGTTTGCTTCAAGAAAACTGCTCTTAGATTCAAGATGTGGGTAAATGTTTTCAGACTCTGGAATAAGCAATGTTAATGTGTTCCTTGAAAATATTTGGGAACAACAGATAGAAATGAACTGGTGCCCGAATATAGAAACAAGCATGTTTAATTCATATGATAATGTATTTCAGAAATTTGACTGATTTAACTAATTTCATGTCAAAGTAAGTATGTCCAAATTAATTAATTCTAGCTTTTAGCTGAATAGTATATAGATAATTCATCTCAAATTTTTATGTATTACTTTTTGCCCTAATTATTCTTGATTTTGATAAATGTAAAAATGTATGCATACTTGCAAGGAAAATGCCTCACTATTTTATTTACAAAATATAAACATATAAGTTGTTTTTTTCTTTCTAAATTAGATGTATATTCTCTTTTTCATATTCTAATGCATTAAATTCCAGTTTCTTCACTATATTTCCCTCTCATACCTGCAAAAACATGAATCTTTGTCGTTCAGAGGGCAAAAGAGAAAAAATAATTTGCCTTTCAGAAAATAAGTTCAGCTGTTTTTCCATTACTTATTTAATTATTTATTATTTATTAAACAAACACATGACTTTGAAGTACCTGCTATTTGCCAGGTATTGAGGATTTAGTGATGAAACAATGCAGTACCTGAATTCTTGGGGTTAACATGGTCGAAAATTATAAGCTGCTAATCAGTTTAACATGAAGACCACTTATCACTGATTATTGTGCAGTCAGGAAATTATGACTTTAAAATCATTTATAGCTATATATTTTTACCTAGAGTTTGTAAGTCATTCACAAAACATTTCCCATAAGAAATTTGATCATCTGTTTATGCACTAAATTTGTAATAATTGACCTAGCTTTTTAGCCTAGCAAGTAAAGCTGTAGAAAGACATGAAGTTTTATATTAATTGCTAGACATCCAAATTACACTTTCTATTATGAAAATAAATGTATTTTCCAATTTATAATTCCAGATATTAATCACATCTATTATGAAACTGGTAGACATTCTGTTATGCAGCTCAATATATCCATCATATTTATTTTGGATAGCCATCTCTAATGCATGACTATACTTCATTAACACTTTAGTAGGTTCTATAACCTTAGACATTTTTTATTGATTTTATTTTTATTGACTTATTTATTTGAGCATTTTTTGACCATTTGGTATCAAGATTTTATATAATATAAAAATACAATATTTTTGAGAACAAGATGGCAGAGGAGTAAGTGGACATGGATACATGAGGAATATACCTTCAGACACAGAAGTGCATGCAGAACACCAGCTGAGAACAGACAGAAGAATCTGACCAATGAAAATAATATATAGAACACAAAACTTGGTAGGATGAAGGAACTAGGGGCAAAAACAGGAGTGTTAGTAGGACTGGGTTTGGCGGGTGAGGGAACTGAAGCAGGGGTCCGTTCCCCATAGCAGGGCAATTGTCTAAGTCAGAGGAAAAACATTTAAGGCCGAGAGTGAAACAGCTGATATGTGGCAGCCTGAATGGAATTAGAATCAGACAATCCTTGCCTCAGCCATACATATGCTGGGCAGGAATGTGGGTCTCCTGGAAGGCGCAGCGGCTGGGAGCTGGAGTTTAGGGATTGTGGAGCAATCCCAGTGCGAGAGCTGCTGTTGACTGCAAAGAGACGGATTGAGGGGATGTGAGGGAGGAGATCTTGGTAGTAAATGCCTGTGGAGGAAAGCCAGGCAGCCATGGAAGCAAGGCGATACTGCTGTGTCATGCATAGGGGGTGAATCCATCACCATAGCCTCTCTCTCTCCACATGCCAGCATTGGCAGCTGAACAATAGAGAGGCTGACCCATCAAATGCCTGACACACTTAACTACAGAGTAGGACACCACCCAG
This sequence comes from Bubalus kerabau, assembly GCF_029407905.1. NCBI lineage: Eukaryota > Metazoa > Chordata > Mammalia > Artiodactyla > Bovidae > Bubalus > Bubalus kerabau. The sequence goes on from NC_073635.1 coordinate 38,640,597, forward strand.
GGTGCTCCTTTCAGTGACTGATGCACCAAACTACAAAGTAGGACCCCATCCAGAGTACCCCTTTTAGTGCCTGATGTGCTGATCTACAGAGTAGGACCCCAGCCAGGGGGATCCCTTTATGTGCCTGATGTGCAGAAAAACAGACAAGAACCCCAGGCGAGGGATTCCTCTAAGTGCCTGGATAGGTGGAGCTACAGAGAAAGACTGGCCAAAGAGGTCTTCTGATTACCAGCTAATAGAGGCTGGAAAAAAGACTCTGATAGGGCCTGTATGACCCTTTAAGACCCTGCAGACTGTGGCCTGCCGGGCTTCTCTGTCAGAGAGGGACTTCTCCAGGCAAGAATAATGGAGTGTATTGGCCAATACTGGTTGCCATGCCCTTCTAGAGCACTTTATTTCTACTATTCTAGCCGCCAACTCCCCTGAGTACCTGGTGCTGCCAGAACCCCTGCAACCCAAGCAGCTGCACCACTTCCACATCTGGCCCTCAAAGGGGCAAACCCAAGCTCCCCAGGACAGCCTCAAAAGCTAAACTCCAGTGGACAACCCACATATAGAGGTGGAACTAAAACCACAATTGAAACCCAGGGCCAGTGTGGCTAAGGAAGAAGACCCAAAACCTTCCCATGAACTGTACAAGCTGCAGATTAAATCCACACTATCAACTAAGCAGACTTTGTGTCTATGGAATATATAAAAGGCCATTGAGAACTCCCACAAAAGAAAATGCACTAGCTCTGATAGCTGTGCACGTTGGAGGCAAGAACACAGAGGAGTAGGACCAGATTAGAATCATAGCAGCCCCCACAGCAGGTCCAGGGATCAGTACAGTATTGGAGGGCATCCTAGGGAGGTAAGGTAGACTGTGATTCCCAGCGCGGGAAAGGACTCTGACAGCAGTGACTCAAGAAAAACATTGATAATTTTTATTTTTTAACTTGTTCTGTATATTATTTTGGATTTTTTTTTTCTCTTCCCACCCCCTGTTTTAGTTGCCGATTTTATTGGCACTAAGAAATCCAATTAAGCTTATGAGTTTGTTTCCCTCCCCCCCCCCCCCCCCGTTTTCCTCAGTCACATTATTTATTGTTGTAATAAACCTCTGCCTCTACATTGGGCTTTTGCAGTTCTGTGGAGTTTTCTTTTTTTTTTTTTCTCATTTCTTCTGTTTTCTTTTTCAGTTTTCTTCTTTTTTATAATTTCAATTTTTAATATTTTAAAACTATTATTTTTTCTACATTTATTCCTTCATTTGCCTTTCCTGCTATTCTTTTCCCCTTGCAGTTAGTCTTTAGTGTATATAAATCTTGTTCATCTACCTCTGTTTAACTTTGCATATCTATTCTTTATTTTCTTTTTTTCCTTTCTTCTCAGCAAATTTGTCAGTTTTGTTTTCACTGCTTTATTCCCCACTTGGCACCTTGCTTTAGTTTTCTTTTCCAGTTTGTGCTTAAGTTAGTTTTGTTCTTAACTGGCTAATATATTTTTTCATTTGCTTTGTTCACCAGATCAATATACTGTACTTTATTTTTGAAGGACTGTTTTCACTTGCTCATGGGTGTATATGTATTTGTGTATATTCCATTATTTTTTTATTTGCCTGCCATTTTCTGGGGTTCATCTTTTGTTTCTCATTTTTGGATACTTGTTTTACTCTCCCTTCATGCCATAACAAACACCTTGTGGAATCTTCTTTCCTGAACAGAGATCAAGCCCTGAGCCTTTGGAGTGGGAGCACTGACTCCAAGACCCTAGATTACCAGAGAACTAACCCTGAGGAGTATCAAATAGTGAGAATTCACACAAAGGAAACCACTTGAATACAAGACCTGACATCGTCCAACCACTTGTAGCATCATGTGCAGTGTACCTCATCTAAATAAGCAAAAAAAAAAAAAAAAAAAAAAAAAATATATATATATATATATATATATATATACACACAAACCAAATCATCAGCAGAAAAGAGTACCATGTCACTCAGCCTTGCCCATCAAAAGAAAAACAAACAAACAAAAACTCAGCACAAATCTCACCGTATACAAAGCTCACACAAACAACTGGACCAAATTTAGAAGGGTAGAAACCAAAAGGAATAAATAATACAACCTTCTTCAAGGAAAGAATTCAACTTTTCTTGAAACTGTGAAAGGGAGACCTCAAACACAGTAATTTAAAAAGAAAAGAAAAGTCAAAGAAATGCTGCACAAATGAAGGAACAAATTAGAAACACAGAAGTCCAAATAAATGAAGAAAAAATACAAGAATCAATTAACAAAGACCTAGAAGAATTAAATAAGCATACAGAGACAAACAGCACAATTACTGAAATTAAAAATGCTCTAGAAGGAATGAAGATCAGGATATCTGAAGCAGAAGAACTAATCAGTGAGCTGGAAGATAAAATGGTGGAAATAACTTCTGAAGAGCAGAATAAAGTAAAAAGAATGAGAAGAGCTGAGGACAGTTTCAGAGACATCTGGGGCCATATCAGACACACCAACATTCTAATTACAGGAGTCACAAAAGAATAAACAAAAAAGAAAGAAAAATTTTTTTAAGAGATTATGTTCGAAAATTTTCCCAACATGAAAAAGAAATAGCCAATCAAGTCCAAGAGGCACAAAGAGTCCCATACAGGATAAACCCAAGGAGAAACACGAATAGAAACATACTAATCAAACTAACAAAGAATAAACACAAAAAATAAGATTAAAAACAGCAAGGGAGAAGCAACATACGGAACAAAGGAACAAAGGAAATCACATATGCTTAACAGCTGATCTTTCAGCAGAAGCTCTGCAGGCCAGAAGGGAATGGGAGGATATATTTAAAGCACTGAAAGGGAAAAATCCACAACCAAGATTACTGTACCCAGCAAGGAGCTCATTTAAAATTGGTGGATTAAAAAAAAAAGAAAAGAAATAAAATTGGTGGAGAAATAAAAAGCTTTTCAGACAAGCAAAAGTTAAGAGAATTCAGTACCACCAAACCAGCTTTACAACAAATGATAAACTGACTTACTTAGACAAGAAATACAACAGAAGAAAAAAGATCTACAAAATCAACCCCAAACTATTACAAAATGACAATAGGAACATATATATCAATAATTACTTTAAATGTAAATGGATTAAATGCTCCAACCAGGAGACACAGACTGGCTGAATGGATACAAAAACAAGACCCATATATATGCTGTCTACAAGAAATCCACTTCAGATCATAAGACACAAATAGACTGAAAGTGAGAGAATGGAAAAATATATTCCATGCAAATGGGAAGCAAAAGAAAGCTGGAGTAACAACACTCATATTAGACAAAATTTACCTTAAAATAAGATTATAAGAGATAAGGAAGGACATTACATAATAATCAAGGGATCAATCCAAGAGGAAGACATGAAAATTGTAAATATCTATGCACCCCACATAGGAGCACCTCAATACATAAGACTAACACTAAAAGACATAAAAGGAGAAGTTGACAGTAACACAAAAGTAGAAGGAGACTTTAACACCCCACTGTCACCAATGGACAGATCATCAAAACAGAAAATTAATAAGGAAACAAAAGTCTTAAATGATACATTAGATGAGATGGACCTCATCCATATCTTCAGGACATTCCATCCACATGCTGATGAATACACCTTCTTCTCAAGTGCACATGAAACATTCTCCAGGGTAGATGACATCTTGTGTCACAAATCATACCTCAGTAAATTTAAGAATATTGAAATTGTATCAAACGTCTTCTCCCACAATGATGCTATGAGACAAGATATCAATTACAAGAAAAACACTGTAAGAAACACAGACACATGGAGATTAAACAACACATTTCTAAGACACCAACATGTTACTGAAGAGAAATCAAAAAAATGTCTGGAAACAAATGACAATGAAAACACGACAACTCAAAACCTATGGGATGCAGCAGAAGCTGTTCTAAAAGCAATATAAGCAGTTTATAGCAATACAATCCTACCTCAGGAAACAAGAAAAACATTGAATAGACAACCTAATTTTACACCTAAAGTGACTGGAAAAAGAAGAAGAATAAGAAAAAAAGAAAGAAAAAAAAAAAAAACAGAATTAGTAGAGGGAAAGAAATCATAAAGATACAAGTAGAAATAAATGAAAAAGAAATGATAGAAACAATAGTAAAGATTAATAAAACTAAAAGCTGGTTCTTTGAGAAGACAAACATAATTGACAAACCCTTGGCCAGACTCATCAAGAAAAAAAGAAGTATCAAATCAACAAAGTTAGAAATGAAAAAGAAGAGTTTACAGAAGACAATGCAGAAATACAAAGGATTTTAATAGACTATTATGAACAACTATATGGCAATAAAAGAGACAACCTGGAAGAAATGGACAGATTCTTTTAAAAGTTCAATATTCCAAGACTGAACCAGGAAGAAATAGAAATTATGAACAACTCAATTACAAGCACTGTAATTGAAGGTGTGATTTAAAAATCTCCCCAAAAACAAAAGCCCAGGTCCAGATGGCTTCACAGGAGAATTCTATCAAATACTTAGGGAAAAACTAATGCCTATCCTTCTAAAGCTCTTTCAAAAAATTGCAGAGGAAGAAATACTTCCAAACTCATTCTACGAGGCCACCATCACCCGGATATCAAAACTAGACAAAGACATAACTAAAAAAGAAAACCACAGGCCAATATCACTGATGAACATAGATGCAAAAATTCTCAACAAAATTTTGGCAAACAATTCAGTAACTCATCAAAAAGCTCATACACCATGATCAACTTGGGTTTATTCCAGGGATGCAAGGATTCTTCAATATACACAAATAAACCAATGTGATACACCATATTAACAAATTGAAAGATAAAGACCATATGATCATCTCGATAGATGCAGAAAAAGCCTTTGAAAAAATTCAGTGCCTATTTATCATTAAAACTCTACAAAAAATAGGCCTAGAAGGAACCTACCTCAATATAGTAAAGACCATATATGATAAGCCTACAGCAAACATTATTCTCAGTGGTGAAAAACCAAAAGCATTCCCCCTAAGATCAGAAAAAAACAACAAGGATTTCCACTTTCACCACTATTACTCAATATAGTTCTGGAAGTCATAGCTACAACAATCAGAATAAAAAGAAATAAAAGGAATCCAGATCAGAAAAAAAGTAAAGTGTTCACCGTTTGCAGATGAAATGATATTGTACATATAAAACCCTAAAGATAGTATCAGAAAATTACTAGACCTAATCAGTGAATTTAGCAAAGTTGCAGGATACAAAATCAATACACAGACATCACTTGCATTTCTATATACTAATGATAAAAATTCAGAAAGAACAATTAAGAAATCAATACCATTCAGCATTGAAACAAAAAGAATAAAGTATCTAGAAATAAATTTACCTAAGGAGACGAAAGAACTGTACACACAAACTTAGAAGACACTAATGACAGAAATCAAAGATGACATAAACAGGTGTAAATAGATTCTCAACATTCCAAAAAATAAATAAATAAAAATAAAGTCTACTTTGTCTTTTATGAGTAAAAAAAAAAAAAATGATATTCAATTTTCCTGGGTAGGAAGAATCAATATTGTGAAAATGACTTTACTACCAAATGCAATCTACAGATTTAATGCAATCCCTATCAAATTACCAATGGAATTTTTCACAGAACTAGAACAAAAAATTTCACAATTCATATGGAAACACAAAAGACCCTGAATAGCCAAAGCAGTCTGGAGAAAGAAGAATGGAGCTGGAGGAATCAACTTTCCTGACTTCAGATTATACTACAAAGCTACAGTCATCAAGAGAGTATGATACTGGCACAAAAACAGTAATATAGACAAATGGAACAAGATAGAAAGCCCAGAAATAAACCTATGCACATATGAGTACCTTATTTTTTACAAAAGAGGCAAAAATACACAATGGGGAAAAGAAAGCCTCTTCAATAAATGTTGCTGGAAAAACTGGACAGGTACATATAAAAGAATGAACTTAAAACACTTTCTAGCACCATACACAAAGATAAATTTAAATTAGATAAAAGACCTAAATGTAAGACCAGAAACTGTGAAACTCTTAGAGGAAAACATAGGCAGAACCCACTTGGTGACATAAGTCAAAGCAAGACCCTCTATGACCCATCTCCTAAAGTAATGGAAATAAAAACAAAAGTAAACAAGTGGAACCTGGTTAAACTTAAAAGCTTTTGCACAGCAAAGCAAACTATAAGCAAGGTGAAAAGACAACCTGCATAATGAGAGAAAATAATAGTAAATGAAACAACTGACAAAGGGTTAATTTCCAAAATATACAAGCAGCTCATACAACTCAATACCAGAAAAACATACAACCCAATCAAAAAGTGGGAAAAATAACTAAACAGACATTTCTCCAAAGAAGACATACAGATGGCTAACAAACACATGAAAATATGCTCAACATTGCTCATTATTAGAGAAACACAAATCAAAACTACAATGAAATATCACCTCACACCAGTCAGAATCAGTCAGTTCAGTTCAGTCGCTCAGTCATGTCCAACTCTGCAATCCCATGAATAGCAGCACGCCAGGCCTCTCTGTCCATCACCAACTCCCGGAGTTCACCCAGACTCACATACATCGAGTCAGTGATGCCATCCAGCCATCTCATCCTCTGTCGTCCCCTTCTCCTCCTGCCCCCAATCCCTCCCAGCATCAGAGTCTTTTCCAATGAGTCAACTCTTCACATGAGGTGGCCAAAGTACTGGAGTTTCAGCTTTAACATCATTCGCTCCAAAGAAATCCCAGGGCTGATCTCCTCCAGAATGGATTGTTGGATCTCCTTGCAGTCCAAGGGACTCTCAAGAGTCTTCTCCAACACCACAGTTCAAAAGCATCAATTCTTCGGCACTCACCTTTCTTCACAGTCCAATTCTCACATCCATACATGACCACTGGAAAAACCATACCTTTGATTAGACAGACCTTTGTTGGCAAAGTAATGTCTCTGCTTTTGAATATGCTATCTAGGTTGGTCATAACTTTTATTCCAAGGAGTAAGCATCTTTTAATTTCATGGCTGCAATCACCATCTGCAGTGATTTTGGAGCCCCCAAAAATAAAGTCTGACACTGTTTCTGCTGTTTACCCATCTGTGTCCCATGAAATGATGGGACCAGATGCCATGATCTTAGTTTTCTGAATGTTGAGTTTTAAGCCAACTTTTTCACTCTCCACTTTCACTTTCATCAAGAGAATAGCCATCATCAAAACGTCCACAAACAATAAATGCTGGAAAGGGTGTGGAGAAAAGGGAACACTTTTGCACTGTTGGTGGGAATGTGAATTGATACAGCCACTATGGAAGATGGTATGGAGATTCCTCAAAAAAAAAAAAAAAAAAAAAAAAAAACTAATAAAATCACCCTATGACCCAGCAATCCCACTCCTAGGCATATATGCTGAGGAAACCAAAATTGAAACAGCACAAACATCCCATTGTTCATTGCAGCACTATTTACAATAGCTAGAACATGGAAGCAACCTGGATGTTCATCGACAGATGAATTGATAAAGAAGATGTGGTATATATACGCAATGGCATATTACTCAGCCATAAAAAGGAATACATATGAGTCAGTTCTAATGAGGTGGATGAACCTACAACCTTTTATACAGAGTGAAGCAAGTCCGAAAGAGAAAGTTAAATATCATATTATATCAAGGCTATGGTTTTTCCAGTAGTCATGCATGGATGTGAAAGTTGGACTATAAAGAAAGCTGAGTGCCAAAGAATTGATGCTTTTGAAATGTGGTGTTGGAGAAGACTCCTGAAAGTCCTTTGGATTTCAAGGAGATCCAACCAGTCCATTCTAAAGCAGATCATTCGAGGTGTTCATTGGAAGGACTGATGTTGAAGCTGAAACTCCAATACTTTGGCCACCTGATGTGAAGAGCTGACTCATTTGAAAAGACCCTGATGCTGGGAAAGATTTAGACAGGAGGAGAAGGGGATGACAGAGGATGAGATGGCTGGATGGCATCACCAACTCAGTGGACATGGGTTTGGTTGGACTCCGGCAGTTGGTGATGGACAGGGAGTCCTGGTGTGCTGCAACTCATGGGGTCAGAAAGAGTCAGACACAACTGAGCGACTGAACTGAACTGAAATGAACACATATATATGGAATTTAGAAAAATGGCACTGAAGTATTTATTTACAGGGCAACAATGGAAAAACTATCATAGAGAATAGACTTATGGACAGGGAAAGGGGAGGAGACGGTGAGATGGATGGAACGAGTAACATGAAAAGTTACATTACCATATGTAAAATAGACAGCCAACGGGAATTTGCTGTATAGCTCAGGAAACTCAGTGTCTCTGTATCAACCTAGAGGGAGTGCGATAGGGAGTGAGATGGGTGGGAGTTTCAAAAGGGAGGGGGTATATGCATACATATGGCTGATTCATGTTGATGTTTGACAGAAAACAGCAAAATTCTGTAAAGCAATTATCCTTCAATAAAAAATAATTTATTTACAAAATAAATAAAATTAAATTAAAAATTTAAAAATGCATTCCTTAATGTAAGGCAGTGTTTAGATTGTAACTTTTGCAGAATTCATCAGTGTTAGAATATAAACCATTTCATTGACTGCTGACCTCAGTTAAAAGTTTTGAGTTCATTTTTGAGAAGCCAAAACTCTTTCTAGATATGTATTTCAATGACTTTGTTCTTTTTTAGTAATATTCAAAAAATTATTTGCATTTTAATAGAAAAAACATTTTATCTTACAATGATTGTAGTGGTCAATTGGACTTATATAAATTTAAAATACACAGTAGAATCAATGACTTGTTTCTTATACTTGAAACATCTTGCTATTCCATCAGTCAGATAATTATTTATTACCTTTATCATTTATTCTTATTATGTCAGGAATACTAAAATAATAATAAAAGAAAATATTGAAATTTCCTGGAAGAATGATGAAAAAAGATCACTTCATTATTTTAAATTTTCTTCTGTTGCCCTATACATGCCATCTTCTTTTAAAAGTATATTGAAAGTATTGAAATTTTCTAGAATATTTTGGCTATTGTAAATAATTTATTTTCTACATAAATTTTAGAATTAGTTTGTTAATTTATTTTTTAAAAATCCATTGCAATTTTTACATGAATTGGAGTGAAACACATTTTACTTTAACACATTTACAAAGATTTCTTAAGTTACTAACTTGCCTACTTTGCCAACTATCAATGGACAATCCACATCTTCATTCAAGAAGTGGGTTGGCTATGGAATGTTAGAAAGACTTTCTGCATGATTTTAGACAACCATAAGAGTCTTAGTGGTTGCAACAATGCAGAGTAATAGTAGGACATCAACCTACACACAATTTCTATTAAAATCTGGGTGATTCTTGCAATGTTTTCTTATTGGAGGAATGGCTATGAGAAACTAAAATGTCAAAGTAAGAAATTCTGTCTAATTTGATATATCTGTTTACATATCAGGGTTTAGCTTTGTGATATTAATGCACATAGTTAAATATCAGTACAGTATCCAAAAACATTTTTTAAATATATGGATTTAAAAAAAAAAAAAAAAAAAAAAAGACATGGATTTTCCAAGCCAGATACCACATAAAACAGATATATCATTTGGCTATACCCACACAACTGGGAAATCCATGACATCTGATAGCCGGCTAGTTGAGTGTTTGTGTGTGTATACATGTCTGTCTGTCTGTCTGTATATGTACATTTTAATTTCTAGGAGAAATGTCATTTTCTGAAAGTTTTGCCAGATGTTTCTCAGAATCCAGGTTTTATTATATAGCTAATATTCAATAAGAAACTTCACATCTCCATGTTTGTGGAATGCTATAAAACTGGCTTTAGTCTGTACAATCATTGACTTTAGATCTACAAAGGAAATATTATAATTGCTGATATGAATTTGGATGATAAGAAGTGGCAAAGTTGTCTGAGTTCTAGGTATTAATACTTAGATAGATATATGCTATCTTTTCTAACCCATGCTTTTCTTCATGATACAAAAATAAGCATCTATATTAGCTTTTTTTTTTTTTTTTTTTTTTTTAATTTCAGCAACACATCGTACAACTTTGGCATCTTAAAACAACTGCCAATTACTGTGGGTTAAAATCAACTGATTATTAAGCCTAATTATATCTATAAATCCTCTCATATTTGACATATAAGATAATCACAGGCATGACATCCAGTTATAGTCACAGATCCCACATACTCAAGGGGAGGAGATTATACAAGGCGTGTACAACAGGGTGTGGAAACCTTGAAGGTCATTTTTTGATTCTTATTATCACAGCACTAAACAAACCCCACAGTACATTGTGTGACCACACACACTAAGCAGCATGGTAAAAGCCCACTTGAGATGTGAGAGGTTATCACAGCAATATTCCTGGGAGGCTCTTCTGACCATTGCTGATTAGATTAATTGTGGACTGCAAATTAATTGTAATTAATCCTGAATGCACATGCACATGTAAGTATTGCATGAGCAAAAGCTTGAGGATACTGTCAATGAATAGTCAACTAAGCAGTGAAATAACTGTTAATAAAAGAATGTTATAATGTGAGTTGTTCTACCAGATAATCTACCAAGAAGTGGGAGTGAGTAGAGTGAGTTTGAGAACCCTCTTAGAAATGGAAATTCGATTTTGTGATATGAATGATCTGTGGTTGAGGTATACACTCAGACACATGATCCCAGATACCTGGAATTTGGTGACTCTACTACTATTGTGCATTGCATCCATGGATTTTTTTCAAAGAAATATTTGGTAAAGAAAACCTAGCAGCTGGTGTCAGATGCAGTATAAGTTTCTGACAATGTGGAATTGTCAGGTATCTTCAAAAAATAAGACCATAGTTTCTTTGTTGGGATGTTGACATATTAAATTGGGAGATGAATAACTGAGTTCTTATTCAAGTTGTTAAGTAAGGATATGGCAATTCAAGAATGGACTGACACTTCCAGAAAGGTAAAGTTTCATCATATAATTTAGTGATCCTCAAATCTGGATGATCTTTACAATTACTTGGGAGTTTGAAAAATACTAATAGCTGCACCCCATTTCATACAAATTCAGTAAAAAGTAATTAAAAAAAAAATCAGGATAAGATCTAGGCTTTCCTCATAGCTCAGTCAATAAAGAATCTGCCTGCAATGCAGGAGACTTGGGTTCAGTTCCTGGATTGAAAAGATCCCCTGGAGAAGGAAATGGCAATCCACTCCAGTATTCTTGCCTGGAGAATCCCAGGGACAGGGGAGCCTGGTGGACTGCCATCTATGGGGTCACACAGAGTTGTACATGACTGAAGTGACTTAGCAGCAGCAGCAGCCAGTACTCTTGGCTGGGAAATACCATGGACAGGGGAGCCTGGTGGTTTACAATACACGAAGTCACAAAGAGTTGGACATGACTGAGCAATTAGATTGTAAACCTGCCTCTAGTCAGTCCTCAATAAGAGAAATCTTTTAATTTCAGCATTGCAGTAGACCCATATAAACCATGTTCAACAATTATGACTGACAGAAACTGAATTAAAAGCGTGCATTGTTTTAAGTTATTAAGTTTAATGTAGCTTAACAGATGATTTAAACATTGTCTCATTACAAATGAATTTTACCTTGTATCATTTCATATATTATATCCCTGGGGACATAGATGCTGGTGGCAGTCATTTTGGTGAATTTGTTCTCTTATGAGGACACTGGTGTTGGAAAGCATCATTTTGAGTCTTCCCTCTAGACTATTAGCACCAGGAACTAGCCAGTTAATACTAGGAGCTCCCAGTTTATCAGAAAAGCAACCACAGGACAAACACTGCCCACTAGTGGACTAGTAACAGCACCAGGATACCTGACATACACAGCTAGCCATCATGGGGCCAATCCTTACCCATCACCAGGCATGCTTCGGTCCTGGAAACCTCCAAGTCTCATAGTCAACTATGCCAGAACCCAGAACTGCCCATCCACAGGCCAGCACCAACCACAGGACTTTTAAAGCTCCTGACCCTGCTCACTAGTGGGCTGGCAGAAGCCCTGGGATTCCCAGGCCAAGAAGTCAGCCATGCCAGGACCTGGGTCTTGCCCACCAGTGGCCAGCAGCCAACAAGGCTAGAGACCAAGCCTATCTACTAGCACACGCACAATAGTTTTGACTAACCACAACAGAAGAACCCACTAAGTACACATAAGGGGTACCCCGGTTTATATAGCTCTGGTGACCAGAGAAGTATGTGCTGTTAGACTCTATTAAATATTTCTTGTATGAAGACTGCTAAATTGCAGCCATGAAATCAGAATGTGGTTACTTCTTCGCAGGAAAGCAATGACAAACCTAGATGGTGTGTTGAAAAGCAGACATCACTCCTTCAACAAAGGTCCATATCGTCAAGGATATTGTCTTCCCAGTAGTCAATACAGTTGTGTGAGCTGGACCAGAGAGAAGGCAGAATGCCAAATGATTGATGCCTTTGAACTATGATGCTGGAGAAGACTCCTGAAAGTCCCTTGGACAGCAAGGAGATCAAACCAGTTGATCTTAAGGGAGATCAACCCTGAATACTCACAGGAAGGACTGATGCTAAAACTGAAGCTCCAGTATTTTGGTCATTTGATGACCAAAAAGCTGACAACAAGCTGACTTGTAAAAGTTCCTGATGTTGGGAAACATCAAGGGCAGAAGGAGAAGAGGGCATCAGAGAATGAGATGGCTGGATGGCATCACCTGTGAAATGAACATGAACTTGGGAAAATTCTGGGATATGGTGAGGGACAGGGAGGCCTGGCTTGCTGTAGTCCATGGAGTCACAAAACTTTGGACATGATGGGGCAACTGAACAAAAATATGAAGGCACTTCTCCAAGATCAGAAAACATAACCAAACCACCTAATGCTTACAAATAAGCACAGAGAATTAGGCAAAATAAGGCAACAAAGAAATATATTCCAAATGAATGAATAAAATAAAATCCCAGAAAAATTAAGCCAAATGGAGAAAAGTAATCTTCTCAATAAAGAGCTCAAGGTAATGATCATAAAGAAGCTCATTGAACTTGGGAGAAGAATAGATGAATACAGTGAAAGGCTTAACAAAAACTTAGAAAATATAAAGAAGAACCAAATAGAGATGAAGTTTACAATAATTAAAAGAAAAGATAGTACACTAGAAAGAGTAGATTACATAAAACAGAAGAGCAGGTCAGCAAACTGAACAGTAGTTGAAATCTCCCAAGCTAAATAGGAAAAAAGAAGATTTTTTTTTTTTTTATTAAAAAATGAAAGCAGTTTAAGAGACCTCTGGGACAACATAAAAATATAGACATTCACATTATAGCATTATTTTCCATAGGAGAGGGGAGAAAGGGAAAGAGAAAATATTTAAAAAGATAGAGTTATAAAATTTCCTAATCTGGGAAACAGGCATCCAGTTCCAGATAGCAGAGATTCCCAAACAATATCAGCACAAAAAGGTTTGCACCAAAAACCAATGTAATCAAAATAGGAAAAAAAAAATAAATAAAAATAAATGAAGAGAGAATATTAAATGCAAAAAGACAAAACAAGTTACATACAAGTGAACTTCCTTCGGACTGCCAAGCTAACATTTGAGAGAGTTTACAGGCCACAAACTTTACAGGCATGATATTTTTAAAGGGATAAGTGAAAAAAACCTACAACCAAAAATGCTCTACCAAGCAGGACTAGCATTCAGATCAAAAGCATCAATTTTTTGGTGCTCAGCTTTCTTCAATGTCCAACTCTCATATCCGTATATGATCACTGGAAAAAACACAGCCTTGACTAGACAGAATCCAGCATAAACTTCCAGCACAAGCTGGAATCAAGATTGCTGGGAGAAATATCAATAACTTCAGATATGCAGATGATACCACCCTTATGGCAGAAAGTGAAGAGGAACTAAAAAGCCTCTTGATGAAAGTGAAAGAGGAGAGTGAAAAAGTGGGCTTAAAGCTCAGCATTCAGAAAACTAAGATCATGGCATCTGGTTCCATCACTTCATGGGAAATAGACGGGGAAACAGTGTCAGACTTTATCTTTTTGGGCTCCGAAATCACTGCAGATGGTGACAGCAGCCATGAAATTAAAAGACGCTTACTCCTTGGAAGGGAAGTTATGACCAACCTAGATAGCATATTGAAAAGCAGAGACATTACTTTGCCAACAAAGGTCCGTCTAGTTAAGGCTATGATTTTTCCTGTGGTCATGTATGGATGTGAGAGTTGGACTGTAAAGAAATCTGAGCGCCAAAGAATTGATGCTTTTGAACTGTGGTGTTGTAGAAGACTCCTGAGACTCCCTTGGACTGCAAGGAGATCCAACCAGTCCATTCTAAAGGAGAGCAGCCCTGGGATTTCTTTGGAAGGAATGATGCTAAAGCTGAAATTCCAGTACTTTGGCCACCTCATGTGAAGAGTTAACTCATTGAAAAAGACTCTGGTGCTGGAAGGGATTGGGGTCAGGAGGAGAAGGGGATGACAGAGGATGAGACGACTGGATGGCATCACTGACTAGATGGACGTGAGTCTGAGTGAACTCTGGGAGTTGGTGATGGACAGGGAGGCCTGGTGTGCTGCGATTCATGGGGTTGCAAAGAGTTGGACACGACTGAGTGACTGAACTGAACTGAACTGAACTGACTAGATGGACCTCGGCAGCTGCCTGAGGCCAGGGTCAGTGGCCAGGAGGACCAACCCCACAACCAAGGACCTGTGGCTGCGTGGGCGCAGGGGGGCCTAGAGGAGCTACCCCATGTTGAAGGTCAGGAAGGGCAGCGGTGAGGAGATACCACTCGTTCAAGGTAAGGAGCAACAGCTGCACTTTGCTAGAGCAGCCATGAAGAGATATCCCATGTCCAAGGTAAGAGAAACCCAAGTAAGACGGTAGGTGTTGTAAGAGGGCATCAGAGGGCAGACACACTGAAACCATACTCACAGAAAACCAGTCAATCTAATCACACTAGGACCACAGCCTTGTCTAACTCAATGAAACTAAGCCATGCCCATGGGGCAACCCAAGATGGGCGGGTCATGGTAGAGAGATCTGACAGAATGTGGTCTACTGGAGAAGGGAATGGAAAACCACTTCAGTATTCTTGCCTTCAGAACTCCATGAACAGTATGAAAAGGCAAAATGATAGGATACTGAAAGAGGAACTCCCCAGGTCAGTAGGGGCCCAATATGCTACTGGAGATCAGTAGAGAAATAACACCAGAAAGAATGAAGGGATGGAGCCAAAGCAAAAACAATACCCAGCTGTGGATGTGACTGGTGATAGAAGCAAGGTCCAATGCTGTAAAGAGCAATATTGTATAGGAACCTGGAATGTCAGGTCCATGAATCAAGGCAAATTGGAAGTGGTCAAACAAGAGATGGCAAGAGTGAATGTCAACATTCTAGGAATCAGCGAACTAAAATGGACTGGAATGGGTGAATTTAACTCAGATGACACATGTTCGATTCCTGTGTCTGGAAGACCCCCTGGAAAAGGGCATGGCAACCCACACCAGTATTCTTGCCTGGAGAACCCCATGGACAAGGAGCCTGGTGGGCTAGAATCCATAGGTCACAAAGAAAAGAACACACTGAAACAACTTAGAAGGTTCACACATAACAAAAAAGATTGATGAACTCCAGGTAGAATAACTATGAAGAAATCCACATCTGGATACATTATGCTAAAAGACAAAGAAACTTTGTCTTACAAAGGAAGAATAAGATTAATAGGTGACTTCTTATTGGAAACCATGGAAGCAAGAAGTCAGTGAGATGACACATTCAAATTGCTCAGAGAAAAAGAAAAAATATAATAAAAAAAGAATTTTATACCCAGAAAAACTATAAAATAAGGATAAAATTAAAACAGTTTTATGGAAATTAAAGATGAGAGAATTTGTGGTTCACAAACTTATCTTAGAGGAAATCATAAAAAAGCAAAAGGCACTACCACAGATAATTATGTAATTATAAATGAGGACCTAAGTGCCTATTTATTTTTTCTTCTTTTAAGCAATTGAATAAAAAAGGTACATAATTTTATTATTAAGCCTGGAACACAGAAATGCAACATATTTGCCAACAGCAGCACAAAGGATGTGGTGGGAGAAAACTATATTGGAGTGAGGGGCTGACATAAGATGGTAATTTGAGTCACAGAAACAAAACAAAACAAAAGAACCAGGAACAGTAAATTAAAATATTATAACAAACTATAAGTATATATTTGCCTTTCTCACTGTCCTCAGTTTCTTTAAAATGAATAAAATTATGTAACATAATACTTGTAACAATGCAATGTTAGTTTTATAATATAAATATATGATTACATGCTAGTAGGGTGTAAGGAAAATATCACAAAAAAGGACAGGAATGAAATAGAGCTATGTGGGAATAATGTTTATGTATATCTCACTGGAAATAAATTAAATTAAATTTATACTAATTAAATTAATATAGATCTGAAGTAGACTGGTTTTTCCAGATGGCACAGTGGTTAAGAATCCTCCTGCCAATGCAGGAGACATGAGAGATATGGGTTTGATCCCTGGGTCAGGAAGATCCCTGGAATAGAAAATGACAACCTGCTCCATTATTCTTAACTAGAAAATTCCATGGACAGAGGAGCCTTGTGGGCTACAGTCAAAGGGGTCACAAAGAATCAGGCACGACTGAGCACACACACATCAAAACATCTGACAACTGAAGATGTATTTAGCAATTAATAGAGTTAATAAAATGATTTGAAAATATAGTAAAAAAAATCATTAAATAAAATAAATACTACTCTAGAAAATATTTCATACAAAGGATTAGTAAAGCAGAAATAGAGGAAGAAGAAAGACATGAACATATAGAAAGCAAAATGAAAGATGGCAGACATAAGTAAATCCAAATATATCAATAATAATATTAACTGACTATGGATTAATAATCCAACTGAAAGGCACAGCTTTTCAAACTAAGTTTTTAAAAATTATTCAACTTTATATAGTGTATAGGATACACACTTCAGATTAAAAGATAACATAATTTATGACCATCTCATATGGTTTTTGTGTGGTCTAAGATATACAGAAAGGAGAAACTTAAGTCCTTATACCACCAACTGATTTGTTGGGGTAAAAATATGATTCAATCTTTATAAATAATTTCAAGCAGGGGCAACAGTTGCAATGCAATCTACTTAGTTGCTGTCTTTAATTTTAATGACTTATTTTCTATAGAGAAACAATTATTATTTTTCCTTCTATGTAAAAGCATTATTGGGAGAATTTGTAAAGAATTTTACATACTGGCACCTATTTTTATAAATTAATTTCCATAAGATCTGATAACAGACTAAGCAATCCAACTTTCATAATATTATGATTTTTGCATATTCTATTGGTCATTAGGGCCATTCCTGATAAAATATATGAAAGGTTTCCATAAGGGTATATATAAATAATACCAGGAGACAGTTATCATGGGAAACCATCTTGAAAGCTGCCTACCATATCTCTTGATTTGCTACTTTAATTGCTCCTTCTCTTCCCTACAAAACCATAGTTTTTTGTTTTGTTTTGTTTTTGTTGTTGTTGTTGTTTTTGTAGTTTCTCATTTCCATATGCATAAAACCAGTGTTCAGTATTATTCATTTTAGGGGAAAACAAATCCTTCCATCAAATTCTCCTTCATAATATATACATTATTTTTCTGCTGCTTGTCCATACCAAACTCTATAATTAGTTGCCAACTTAATTTGGCTTTATTTTTTCATGTCCTGTTCATTATTCAACAACACTCCAATCAGGTACCCAGCTGTATGACTTAACAGAAACATGAATTTTGAAACATTATAATTTTATGATTCCAAATTACATAAACATTTAAACATTTTAGTCTTCATCTTACTGTACCACTTCGCAGCATTTGAGGCAGTAGATCACTCTTTAAACAGTCACCTCTCCTGCTTATCCTTGTTTTCATTCTACTCCATGATTGTTTCTTCCGGTCTCACTTGCTAATTCTAATTTACATATCCAAATTAACGTTTCGGAGTTTGCATTGCTTGCTCCTTAGTTTCAGACTTATTATCCTCTGTCTCTGTAATCTCCTCCTTTTCTATTTACATGCGTTTAAATACTATGCAGACCCTTTTCACTTTCATGCATTGGCGAAGGAAATGGCAACCCACTCCGGTGTTCTTGCCTGGAGAATCCCAGGGACAGGGGAGCCTGGTGGGCTTCTGTCAACGGGGTCACACAGAGTCGGACACGACTGAAGCGACTTAGCAGCAGCAGCAGCAGCAGACACTATACAGGTGATTCAAGAATATCTATCTATCTACATTCTCTAATAGGATTTTCTTCTTGACAACCCTACAGTAGGCCAATAGTATTTCAATGTTGTGTAATCAATATTATCTCTTTATTTTCTCTTGTTAACTAGTTCTTCTCTCAGACGTACCCATGTCAGCAAATAATAGTAGGTTTCATTCAGTGTCAAATCTAGCATTAGTTAATTTGAACCATCCTCATGTCTTCACAACTCTATGTCTAAAATATATATAAACTACATTTATTTATTTTAATATCTAGTCACATGCTGTTAGTTCATATCATGATTACTACCATGCAGTATTATATTCTCTGTCTAGCACCCAGAGTGAGTTTTATGACATAAAATGTATCATGCTACTCTCAACTTGGAAAAAAAAAAAAAAAAAAGAAATCTTCAGTATCTTCTTTCTGGACTTAGGCAAGAGTTAGCGTGTTAGTCCTTCCCATAGCTGAAAAGTTCATGTTTTATATACCTTCTATTCTCTGTCCAATATCATCTAACTTCTAATCTTCTGTTGGCCCTTTAGAATTTAGCTATAATGGCCTTATCTATCCCATTTTCTCATATACATCAAACCATCTTCTTTTCATAATCTTCACACAAGTTACTTAAATCTACATTAAAAGCTTTCACTACTAGATTTTTATTTATTTATTTTTAATATAAATTTATTTATTTTAATTGGAGGCTAATTACTTTACAATATTGTATTGGTTTTGCCATACATTGACATGTGTACACCTGTGGTGGATTCACTACTAGACTTTTAGGATAACATAAAGAGAATTAGTAAGACAATAATCAGTAAGATCATTAAAATAATAGTATGTGCTTGTTAAATAATCCAGTTTGTATGAGATGAGTGTCAAAATTCTCAGCCTGTTTGGAGATAGGGAGGCTTTCTTTGCATCTGCAAATGATGGAAAATTTATTGATCTATTGTATATAAAACAGTATACCTATATTTTGAGGATAACTGGGTTCATAGGTAATTCAAAACTCTGTAGGTCAGAAGAGATAACAGTGGACTGGAATAAGAAACTAGAAACTGATAGAAAGCAAGGCATATACATTCTGGGTCTATCTTTCTGTACCCACATATTCTCTCCATGTTATCTTTGTGTTTAGCTCATTATAAATATTTATTTAATATTTGTCTAAATATTTGTCTTTATTTTTCCTGGTTCATGGTGGGAGAATGCTGCCTCACATTATGCAAATTCTTAGGTCAAATAAATCTCAAAAAATAAGTTGATTTCTGATCCTCACTTGCAAATTTGGAGGAAAGAGTAACTGACAGCCACAATATGAATTAACAATTCATTTCTCTTCTGATCAACTATAATCTGTTGGGTATAATTTTATATAAAATCAACAATGGAGTCAAATGTCTCCCTCTCAGGAGAGTTTTTATAAAATGGATATCACGTGTTGGGCAGATATACCAAAAAGAACTCAATATAAACTTCTACAAATATAGTTCAACTACACATTTTGCTTTCATACGTCACCATTTCCTTCCTAAAACTCTAATCACATAACCGACTTTCTATTGTAGAAGACTGCTTATGAGTAAATGATCAATTTGGAAAATGTCTTCATTTAAGATTAAAGTACTCAAGAACATCTGGACTTAAATGGAAAATACAAATATGCAGGACATATCAATAAACTCCTTACACCATTCTATATCAATTCTTACAACATTCTATATCAATAAAATCCTTACACCAGAATTTATGATGTATTCCTCCTTTATGTGTATGCTTGTTCAATATTAAGTTCTCAAGACACCCTGTCCCATATTTATCTTGCATTGTCTCTGTGGTTACCGATATTGTCAAGTATCTTATACCCACCTGTATCAAAACCCAATAGTGCTTCTAACATATGAAGTAGTTCTGAAGACTTCCTCAAGCCTTCCAAATATATCTATCATTTGGGATTCTTCTGTTGTTTTTGTATGGACACCTCACAGTTTTCCTGACCATATAATAAAGATAAGACCCTTAACATACTCTGTACAAAGCAGATACCCCTTGTACTTAGTACTTTAATTCTTTGTGACATCTCTGTTCAGACTTTATCTTTTTATACCTATCAAAATCCTTCTTCAAATATAAAAATAAAAGTTACTACTTTTTCAACATCTCTTTTGAAAACTCAATGTTGAAAATAATCTAAGATTAACTGTTTCACTTTGCTGTATACCTGAAACTGACACAGCATTGTTAATCAATTATACATTTTTATAATTTTATAAAAATTTATAATTTTAAAATCTTATAATTTTATAAATTATACAATTATACAATTAAAAATTATACAAGTTAACAGAATAATTACTACCTATTTATAATCTTGTGATTTTTAAATTGAACTTATACCAAAGTTTTTCTTCATAGATGGTCTGGAATTCTGAATAAATATGTACCAGTATTGTCTCTTTCACATGACTATTCCTTTGCAAATAGGAAATGGTTTTCTTTCCATGTAACTATGACACATAATATAGTATTTGTAACAAGGCAGGCACTTAGCCAACACGTAGTGAGTGAATAAATTGCTTTAATTTGAAGCATAAAACAAAAGAACCTCATTATGAGACTGTACTCATGTGGATTTGGAATATTAGGAATAAAGATTCTTATTAGTGTTAGAGGATAATTTGGCATATTAATATTTTTAATAGAAACTCTTCAACTTTGTATAATTATATTACTCCTTAAAGATGACCACATGCTAAAAATTATAATCATATAATTTGATAGCATCTAGGGGAATGGTAGCCAAGTAACAAACTTACATATTCCCCAAAATCATATATTACAAAATAAAAACCATCATGGATTTAGGAGGACAAGTAGTGAAAAAAAAAAAAATCTAAATTTCATCCATGATAGAATGACAGGTTTTGTGGATAGAAGAAAGCACTAAATGTAGCACATTTTAAATTCAGTGAACTTCTGAGTGTTTTTCTGAATGATATATGTATTTTGAAAGTGGCAAGTGTGGTCTTCATGATTATCCTCTCAGATAAAAGATTGCAGGACTAATACATAGTTGTTCACTTCTGAATTGAGAGTCCTATCTAGAACTTATTAATTGGTGGTCTACAAGCTAAGATTAACCTAATTATTCTTTAACCTCTAAACATTCTAAATTTGTGTAGGGGGAACAGGATAGAGGAGAGGGAAATAACAGTATTAATAATAAGTCTAAAAACTATCATTTACTAAAGAGTATGTGTCCCCAGTGGAGGAAAATGATAGAATGAGAAATTCTAGAGATCTCTTCAAGAAAATTATAGATATCAAGGGAATATTTCATGCAAAAATGGGCTCAATAAAGGACAGATATGGTACGGACCTAACAGAAGCAGAAGATGTTAAGAAGACAGGGCAAGAACACACAGAAAAACTATACACAAAAAAAGATCTTTATGACCCAGAAAAACATGATGATGTGATCACTCAACTAGAGTGCAAAGTCAAGTAGGGCTTAGGAAGCATCACTAAAAACAAAGCTAGCGGAGGTGATGGAATTCCAGTTATATCAAATCATAAAAGATGATGCTGTGAAAGTGTTGCACTCAATATGCCAGCAAATTTGGAAAACTCAGCAGTGGCCACAGGACTGGAAAATGTCAGTTTTCATTCCAATCTCAAAGAAGGGCAATACCAAAGAATGTTCAAACTACTGCACAAGTGCAATCATCTCACACACTAACAAAGTAATGCTCAGAATTCTCCGGGCCAGGCTTCAACAGTAGTTTAATGAGAACTTCAAGATGTTCAAGCTGGATTTAGAAAAGACAGAGGACCCAGAGTTCAAATTGCCAACATTCATTGGATCATAGAAAAAGCAAGAGAATTCCAGAACAGCATCTACTTCTGCTTTATTGATTACCCCAAAGCCTTTGCCTGTATAGACCACAACAGACTGTGGGAAATTCTTCAAGACATGGGAATACCAGACCACCTGACCTGCCAACTGAAAAACCTATATTCAGGTCAAGAAGCAACAGTTAGAACTGGACATGAAACAATGGACCAGTTCCAAATTGGGCAAAGAGTATGCCAAGGCTGTATATTTTCACCCTGCTTATTTAACTTATACACAAAGTACATCATGATAAATGCCAAGCTGGATGAAGCACAAGCTGAGATCAAGATTGCTGGGAGAAATATCAATAACTTCAGATATGCAGATGAAACCACCAACAAAGGTCCATCTAGGCAAAGAGCTATGGCTTTCTCAGTAGTCATAATGGATTTGAGAGTTGGACTATAAAAAACAAAAACAAAAACAAAAACAAAACAGCATCAAAGAATTTATGCTTTTGAACTGTGGTCTTGGAGAAGACTCTTGAGAGTCCTTTGGACAGCAAGGAGATCAAACCTGTCAATCCTAAAGGAAATCAGTCCTGAATAGTCATTGGAAGACCTGATGCTGAAGCTGGAACTCCTATGCTTTGGCCATCTGATGCAAAGAACTGACTCATTGGAAAAGACCTTGATTCTGGGATAGACTGAAGGCAGGAGCAGAAGTGGGCAGCAGAGGATGAGATGGTTGGATGGCACCACCGCCTCAACTGACATGAGTTTGAGCAAGCTCCAGGAGTTGATAATGGACAGGAAGCCTGGCATGCTGCAGTCCATGGGTTCCCAAAGAGTCAGACATGACTGAAGGACTGAATTGAACTGAAGTGTCCCTGATATATCTGCATTATCTCACTTATCTTACATTATTTGAAAGATTTGTTTTATTATTTCTATCCTTCCTAGAGAAAACTCTGGAGTTTTGAAAGTAAAGAGAGCTAATATAGATCATATTTGTAGTACAGGACAGAGCCAAGATTTGAGTCAGGTCTGTCAGATTCAGAAACAATTTATCATCTTCTGAAAGAAAATGAATTATGCAAGAAAGTTTTTTTTTAATTCTTGCTTTTTTCCAGCACCAGTTAATCATAACAGTATATGTTTATCAATATTATTGTTGTTTTATTTGTACTAATTTTTTCTTGTTACCTTTAGATAAAGGGATGAAGGCAGAGCAGCCATCTTACATGAATCTCTTTCGTACTCTCCTAAATCACACAAACCAATTTGGATGGTTTAAAAAAAAATAAAAAATCACAGAATGGATGACATCTGTGGTGGATTTGTATTGTGTTAGTTTATTCATATTTAACTTTTATTTGCTAATATCCTTCCCTGTGGAGACTAGGATAAGTTTAGACCATATTCTGTATGAGATTTGAAAGACAGAGGTGAAATAGCTTCATTCTTCTTCTCTTCATCTGGTTTGAGGAGAGCACTGGATACTGTTGACTTCAGGTTTGTGTTGTTGTGTGTGATCTCACCTTGTTGACCTGCAACAACTCCAGCTCTTACCGCTCTCCTGGACCAGATATGTATTATTTTCATGAAGAAGACAGTTGGATTCTCCTAAAAGACACCTGCATCATCTAGGCCATCATCTTGAAAGCAGGGATAGCTCTCTGTGAATTATGTCAGATTCTTGATCTCTGAAGAAGATTTAGTTTTGGGACCAGGCTTGAGCACTCAAGAGCTTTTATGTAGCAGAGTTTTCTTAAAGTGAAAGAGAACAGAGAAAGCTTCTGACATAAGACATCAGAAGAGGGACAGAGAGTGCCCTGCTCACTAGTCTTAGCAAGGGAGCTATATATCTTATTACAGTAAAGGGTCTTACCAGATCCACTGGCACAACCCAGAGGGATGGTACAGGGAGGGAGGAGGGTTCAGGATGGGGAACACGTGTATACCCATGGCAGATTCATGTTGATATATGGCAAAACCAATACAATATTGTAAAGTTAAAAAATAAAAAAAAAAAAAAATAGCTTAATTAAAAAAAAAAAAAAAAAAAAAAGAAGAAGAAGACTAGTAGAGTCCAAAGCCCTGGCGAAAAAGCTGCAGCTTGCTAATATTTTTAACTTTTTCCTTTCCAGAATCATAAAAGAAATAAAAAATTACAGGATTAGAACTAACAATAGAAAGATCTTACCAGACTCAATCCCACAACATACATCTTAAGATAATAAGATTAATCAGAAGGTTCTTATTAAAGAGAAACATATCCTTGAGCAAGATACATTGTTATATTGACTAAGACAAAGCAAAAAAAAAAAAAAACAAAAAAACATTATCAACCTACTTCAGGATGAGCTCTCTCAATTTCAAGTACCAATTTTTCCTTCTTTCTCTCCTTTCATGTCCACCTTAACTTTCCAGCCACATGTCTGCTTACTTCAGGCTGTCACAGACACAAACAGAATGTCCACAGATTGCTGAATCAAATCTGTATAGTGAGTTTCTTGTTTATAAAGCCTCTTATGATTCTACTACCCTGATCAAATCATGACTGAAATATATATGATTTGATCACAGCAGTAGAATCATAAGAAGTTTTATACAATAAGAAACTCATTATACAGATTTGATTCAAATTTGGGCTTCCCTCATAGCTCAGTTGGTAAAGAATCCTCCTGCAATGCAGGAGGTGGTGGCTTAGTTATTAAGTCGTGTCCAACTCTTGCGACCTCATGGACTGTAGCCTGCCCAGGTCCTCAGTCCATGGGATTTTCCAGGCAAGAATACTGGAGTGAATTGCCGTTTTCTTCTCCAGGGGATCTTCCTGACCAAGGAATCAAACCCAGGTCTCCTGCGTTGCAAGCAGATTCTTTATCGACTGAGCTATGAGGGAAGCCAGGAGACCCCGGTTCAATTCCTGGGTTGGAAAGATCCACTGGAGAAAGGATAGGCTACCCACTCCAGTATTCTTGGGCTTCCCTTGTGGCTCAGATGGTAAAGAATCTGCCTGCAATGCAGGAGACCTGGGTTCGATCGCTGGGATGGGAAGATCCCCTGGAGAAGGGAAAGGCTTCCCACTCCAGTATTCTGGCCTGGAGAATTCCATGGATTATACAGTTCACAGGGTCACAAAGAGTCAGACATGACTGAGCAACTTTTACTTGACAAAATTGACTGTGGAAAATTCTTCAAGAGATGGGAATACCAGACCACCTGGCCTGCCTCCTGAGAAATCTGTATGCAGGTCAAGAAGCAACAGTTAGAACTGGACAAGGGACAAAAGACTGGTTCAAAATTTGGAAAGGAGTACACTGAAGCTGTATATTGTCATCCTGCTTGTTTAACTTATATACAGAGTACATCATGAGAAACGCTGGGCTGGAAGAAGCACAAACTGGAATCAAGATTGCTTGGAGAAATATCAATAACCTCAAATATGCAGATGACACGACCCTATGGCAGAAAGTGAAGAAGAACTAAATAGCCTCTTGATGAAAGTGAAAGAGAAAAGTGTAAGAGGAGAGTGAAAAAGTTGGCTTAAAACTAAACATTCAGAAAACTAACATCATGACATCTGATCCCATCACTTCATGGCAAATAGATGGGTAAACAGTGGAAACAGTGAGAAGCTTTATCTTTTTGGGCTCCAAAATCACTGCAGATGGTGACTGCAGCCAAGAAATTCAAAAACGCTTGCTCCTTGGAATAAAAGTTATGACCGACCTAGACAGTATATTAAAAAGCAGAGATATTACTTTGCCAACAAAGGTCCATCTAGTCAAAGCTATGGTTTTTCCAGTAGTCATGTATGGATGTGAGAGTTGGACTATAAAGAAAGTTTGAGTGCCAAAGAATTGATGCTTTTGAACTGTGGTGTTGGAGAAGACTCTTGTGAGTCCCTTGGACTGCAAGAAGATCCAACCAGTCCATCCTAAAGCAGATTAGTCATGAATATTCATTGGAAGGACTGATATTGAAGCTGAAACTCCAATACTTTGGCCACCTGATGTGAAGAAATGACTCATTTGAAAAGACCCTGATGCTGCAAAAGATTGAAGGCTGGAGGAGAAGGAGCCAGCAGAGGATGAGATGGTTGGATGGCATCACCGACTCAATGGACAAGAGTTTGAGTAAACTCCAGGAGTTGGTGATGGACAGGGAGACCTGGCATGCTGCAGTCCATGGGGTCCCTAAGAGTCGGGCCTGACTGACTGACTGAACTGAACTGAACTGAATTGACAAAATTTAGTGATAGGAATTCCTAGAAAATTTCATGACATGATCAGGAGTAGCCAACTCATTAACTGGTATGAATCTGACACAAAATAGGCAGATGTTGTCATTTGTCATCAAAATAGGCCTTGGTGGTCAATGTAAAAAAAAACCATGTTTCAAATTATAATTCAAGCCAAAAAATGTGGAATAAATAATAGAGCCATAAAAATCTCAATTTTTCAATGGTTAATGAAATAATTGCTTCAGATAAAGATTGCTAATTGGTAAAAATGTTAAATGAAATATTAAGAAAGAAAGAAAAGTTAAGAAAGAAGGCGGACGTGGAAGCTTGCTGTCACCTCTCTGACTTGCAGATCATTCTTCATATCACAAGAGGGAAAACCAGATCTATATGCCCCCTTAATATGATGTGATATGAAGTTCACAACACCAGTCATGATGTATTCTTACACAAAATATTAAAACATAAATTTTACTTTACAAGAATATGGGAAATAGAATAAAATATGAAAAAATATGAGGAAATAAAAGTTCAGAAGGTGAGATATTCTCTGAAATAATTGACAGTTTCTTCAAGTCAATATTATGGAGGAGAAAACACTCAAAAGACATAATAATTGAACACATTGTATGCACTTCTTTTGAAAACTGACCTGAATAAACAAATAAAAAAACAAACTTGAAATTACTAAGATATTTTAATAATGAATGAGAGATTAATATTAACCTTTCAGATATAATTATATCCTGTGTTTAATCAAATAATTATTTTTTGAAAAGATTAATAATGAGATATGTAAGGTGAAAAACATGATCTGGTCTTAAAATTTTCTTATCATCATATCATCATTAACATATATTATAGGAAGCAGGTTTTAGAAAACCTTGAGAGTTATTGAAACTGGTTGATAAACATAAAAATATTTATTGTCTTATTATATTTACCTTTGTTGGATATATGAAGGATTTCACAATAAAATTTTAAAGACAGTTTTATGAATAAATTGGCTTCAGCAACAGAAAGAGAATCCAGGAAACTATCTTGTTCTTGCTTAGAATTAATCCATATTGATAGAATCATAAGAAAAGAATGGATAAGCCTCAAATAGGAGTGTGTTGACCTATAGACATTACATAATTTAAGTCTTCATTTTTTTCAGAAACTAAAATATAAAGATTTTTAAAAAGTATTAACTGTAGAAAGTTAAACAATTATTTTAGGATTTTGATTCATAACTTTTAAATTTCCTAAATTAAGAATCATATTGTTCATTCAGTTCACTTCAGTTGCTCAGTTGTGTCCAACTCTTTGTGACCGCATGAACCACAGCACACCAGGACTCCCTGTCTATCACCAACACCTGGAGTCCACCCAAACCCACGTCTATTGAGTCAGTGATGCCATCCAACCATCTCATCCTCTGTCAGCCCTTTCTCCTTCTGCTCTCAATATTTCCCAGCATCAGGGTCTTTTCAAATGAGTCAACTCTTTGCATCAGATGGCCAAAATGTTGGAGTTTCAGCTTCAACATCAGTCCTTCCAATGAACACCCAGGACTGATCTGCTTTAGGATGGACTTGTTGGATCTCCTTGCAGTCCAAGGGACTCTCAAGAATCTTCTCCAAGACCACAGTTCAAGAGCATCAATTCTTCTGCACTCAGCTTTCTTTATGGTCCAACTCTCAAATCCATACATGACCACTGGAAAAACCATAGCCTTGAGTAGATGGACCTGTTGACAAAATAATGTCTCTGCTTTTTAATATGCTGTCTAGGTTGGTCATAATTTTCCTTCCAAGGAGTAAGCATCTTTTAATTTCATGGCTGCAATCACCATCTGCAGTGATTTTGGAGCCCAGAAAAATAAAGTCAGTCACTGTTTCCACTCTTTCCTCATCTATTTGCCATGAAGTGATCTCAGTTTTCTGAATGTTGAGCCTTAAGCCAACTTTTTCATTCTACTCTTTCACTTTCATCAAGAGGATCTTTAGTTCTTCACTTTCTGCCATAAGGGTGGTGTCATCTGCATATCTGAAGTTATTGATATTTCTCCCGGCAATCTTAATTCCAGCTTGTGCTTCCTCCAGCCCGGCCTTTCTCATGATGTACTCTATATAAGTTAAATAAACAGGGTGACAATATGCAGCCTTGATGTATTCCTTTTCTTATTTGGAACCAGTCTGTTGTTTCATGTCCAGTATCATTAAGTTAAATGCATGTAAAATTAATTTGTATTCTTAAGCTATAAATATTACAAATATATAAAGAATATGAAAGAATAAAATAATATACCTAATGCATATACATTGTGTATTAATACATTATATATATATAATATACACATGTACATTATATATACATAGTATGTATTATATAACCTATGCATATATGCATTATGTTTATATATCATGTACTTGTAATAAAATAAACCTATACATTCATAGATATGAAATTTTCCTCAATTAAATAACAAGATAATCTCCTTATTTCTACATTTTATTGAGATATTTTTCAGGTAAGCCTCAGCTTCTCCAATGATTAAAGGGTTAAAGTAGATGTCCGAAACATTCTCAGGTTTGCACAAAGAAGGAAAACCCTCTCTCCTCTACTTTTTTTTTTCTTCTTGTTATTCTTCTGTAATGTTTTCCAAGATACATAATTCTACTAGGTGCTTCAATGTGGCATAAGTATTCTTACAATTTGCTGTAATGAGAAACACAAAGATGATATATGTTGTTTTCTAGCTCTAAATGAGTGGTTTGCTGCTGCAAACCTATGTCCTGACCCTGACATGTAGAAAGATTGTAAAAGAGAGGAAGAGAAGTGAATCAAGCTAAGTATTTCCTTTTTTTTTTTTTAATTTTATTTTATTTTTAAACTTTACAATATTGTATTGGTTTTGCCAAATATCAAAATGAATCCACCACAGGTATACATGTGTTCCCCATCCTGAGTATTTTCAAAACAGCCTTTGAAAATGTTCCTGAAAAAAAAATGTGAAACAAGTGTTTATGTCTTTGCCCCAGGCAATTTAAAAGTCATTGAACAACATTATGGGTATTTAAAAATTTGTATACAGATTAGTTCAGTTGCTCAGTCATGTCCGACTCTTAGGGACCCCATGGATTGCAGCATGTCAGGCCTCCCTATCCATCACCAACTGCCAGAGTTTACTCAAACTCATGTCCCTTGAGTCCGTGATGCCATCCAACCATCTCATTCTCTGTCGTCCCCTGATCCTTCTGCCTTCAACCATTCTCAGCATCAGGGTCTTTTCAAATGAGTCATTTTTTCACATCAGGTGGCCAAAGTATTGGAGCTTCAGATTCAGCATCAATCCTTCCAAAGAATATTCAAGACTGATTTCCTTTAGGATGGACTGGTTGGATCTTCTTGCAGTCCAAGGGACTCTCAAGAGTCTTCTCCAACACCATAGTTCAAAAGCATCAATTCTTCTCCATTCAGCTTTCTTTATACTCCAACTCTCACATCCATACATGACCAGTGGAAAAACCATAGCCTTGACTAGATGGACCTTTGTTGGCAAACTACAGATGAACTGAAATGTTTAGTCCACAAAATGAGGATCTTAAGTTTGCAAATAAGAACAAGAATGGGCCTAACATTTAATCTCCATTTGATGTGTAGATGAAATCATAGCCCACAGTGATATGCTGATTGCAGTCTTATGAGAGACTTGATCCGGAGTCAAAGAGATAAATCAGATGCAGATTTATAGCTACAAAGTGTGTAATATTATAACTTGCTCCTACTAAATTTGATGTAAATTGTTAGCAGTTATATATTACTAGTATCTGGCTGCTTTTAAATATACATTGGCCAGTGTAGAAGTCATTGCATTTTAACTAGTAATCATAAGTTTTTTAGTCCTTTTAATGTATGGTCTATATCTCAAAGTTGGAGAGAAGCTTGAAAGTCATGTGTTCAACTTATTTTCAAGTCATCTAACATAAAATTCTTTTTTTTATTTTATTTTTAAACTTTACAAAATTGTATTAGTTTTGCCAAATATCAAAATGAATCCGCCACAGGTATACATGTGTTCCCCATCCTGAACCCTCCTCCCTCCTCCTTCCCCATACCATCCCTCTGGGTCGTCCCAGTGGACTAGCCCCAAGCATCCAGTATCGTGCATTCAACCTGGACTGGCAACTCGTTTCGTACATGATATTTTACATGTTTCAATGCCATTCTCCCAAATCTTCCCACCTTCTCCCTCTCCCACAGAGTCCATAAGACTGTTCTACACATCAGTGTCTCTTTTGCTGTCTTGTACACAGGGTTATTGTTACCGTCTTTCTAAATTCCATATATATGCGTTAGTATACTGTATTGGTGTTTTTCTTTCTGGCTTACTTCACTCTGTATAATAGGCTCCAGTTTCATCCACCTCATTAGAACTGATTCAAATGTATTCTTTTTAATGGCTGAGTAATACTCCATTGTGTATATGTACCATAGATTTCTTAGCCATTCATCTGCTGATGGACATCTAGGTTGCTTCCATGTCCTGGCTATTATAAACAGTGCTGCAATGAACATTGGGGTACACGTGTCTCTTTCCCTTCTGGTTTCCTCAGTGTGTATGCCCAGCAGTGGGATTGCTGGATCATAAGGCAGTTCTATTTCCAGTTTTTTTAAGGAATCTCCGCACTGTTCTCCATAGTGGCTGTACTAGTTTGCATTCCCACCAACAGTGTAAGAGGGTTCCCTTTTCTCCACACCCTCTCCAGCATTTATTGCCTGTAGACTTTTGGATTGCAGCCATTCTGACTGGTGTGAAATGGTACCTCATAGTGGTTTTGATTTGCATTTCTCTGATAATGAGTGATGTTGAGCATCTTTTCATGTGTTTACTTAGCTGTTCACAAATCTTGTCTCCCTTTCCTTCTGGGGACACAGCTCCACTAGACTCTTGTTTTCTAGCCTTTATTGCAGTGAGGTAATCTTCTTGCCATGTAGCTGCATTCTGACCCTTGATTGTTGTCAGAATGAAGCTTGCTGTTTCTGCATAAGTACAGAAACAAAATAAATTCCACTTACACATGATGTCCTTTCAATTATTTAAAATACTTAAACATCAATTTTTTTAAAATTTTCTTGATGGGTTTCTTCAGATAGATTTTTATCTCTTGTCTTTTGAAATTACCTATTTTATGAGCATATTCCAATATTCCAAAAATATTTGAAAGAATCACAATTCATTTTAATTCTCTGATCTTATCCTATACATGAGAGGAACTTTTACTTCCTTTATGCACATAATTATACATATAATGATCTTGATTATAGTTGTATTTAGAATTTTTTCTGTTTTGTCCATGACTCATGGTAAGCTTCCTCCAAAAAGGAAAAAAAAATCTTCCTTAAATATGTTAATAATTTTAATTATTAACCTTAATTTTGGATTTGATCAGTTAGGTATTTGTATTCAAGTGAAAGTATTTTTATTTCCTTTTCTTAAAATGCATTCTTTTACAGAAAATCCATTGTCATAAGGTCTTGAGTAGCAATATTTTTACTTATTCAGTTAATCCCTACCTTCTTTCTATCATACAGTACTATAAATAAGTATTTTTCTAGGACCATCATTCAAATTATCATCATACTGTTGAATAAGACAGGACTAAGGATAGAGATTTGAGATCTGTCACTAGGGATATCAATCTAACTTGATGCTAATCATTGAGAAACAATATGATTAAAATTATTTACAAACTAACAAAGCAAAAATGATAGTATTATCCAAATGCAAGTCAACATGAATTGATGAAAATGAATACCTGGCTTTGAATGAACAACAACTATTACTATATTATTAGAAGGATTTTTTTTTCTTTATAACATTGTTCTAACCTTCTATTATGAATTCCAGTTTGATAGACAAAACAGTTCCCCTAAAATCTACAGCACTTAAATAATTTAAATTAACTTTAAATTGTGCTTTATAAGCTCAGAATCACAGCCACAACCTTACTGGAAAGATTATAAAAATTTGAAATGCTCCAATAATTTTAAATCTTGTAGAAGTCTGGTACCTTCCAGATTAAAGTGCTAATAAAAAAATTAGCACTGAAATTTATTTTTTTTTTAGCACTGAAATTTAAATCTCTATGAGCAATACAGAATGATTTAAAATTACTGAAGCCTTTCAATTTTTTATGAACTTTCTATATGAACATGAATAAAGCAGCTTTTTTAATTGCAAATTTTCACTTAAAAATACACAAACAACATTGTCAGATTGAAAATTTTCCTCTAGCAAATACCTGTCTTGTTTGTCTGATATGATATGAAGAAAACAATCAAACAATTATTTAAACAATACTTCAAAGAAACTATTTTTTGAGTCCCCTCAGAGTTGAGTTGCTCTCATCCAATTTATCTGAAGTTCCTTTGTCTCCATAGAGACAAAGGTGGGGGAGAAGTAGGAATCTAGGGCTTCGAGCAAATATATAGAGCATTGGTACATGGAAATCTTTACCCTACAACAACGTATTTTGAATACATCTATCATGCCCAAGTCTGAGTCCCACTGGACATGCATTAAAAGCTTTAAACACATCCCACATTGAGTATATGATCTCATAAGGAAAATTACCTAGTCTCTTCTTACTTTTAGAAAATAGGTACCCTATTGTCTGTGAGTGTATTCTTACTACAAACACTAGAATATGCTGGTTTAAACTGTGGAAATAGTTACTTTGAGATAGTCTATTTTTCTCTTCTTATCAGTTTACAGGATATACTTCTATCATGTAGTTATAAAACACAGAATTATGAAGCAGAACTATCTCCTCTATGTAGGGATACACATATTCTTTATTTCTATTAACAAATTTGACTCATCTTTCCTATTCCTAAGTATAATAAAAAGCAGTAACAGAGAAAAAAAGCCTTTTCATATTTATACTACTCTTCAATAAGAGTAGTATTAAGTAATAAACAATTAAGTATTAAGTAGTATTAAGGAATTCCCATCCTTTGTGTAAACTCTTGACTTCGTTTTCTTTAGAAATAGCAAAGGGTAGTTTTGAAAATTTTATTATCTGAGACTTCTTGCAATTATGCCCTATGATTTTTAAAATAAAATACTTTTTGATACTAAAAACACTCTGGATATCCAAAGTCTGGGGTTTATTGATATATTACCATTATAAAAACACATTGATTGTAACAAAATGGCTTTGTTTCATAAATACATAATTTTTAAAGGAAGATATACTTCAGGCTTTATCATCCAAGAAAAGAATATTCTTTTCATTTACAGCAGTTCTTGAAATTTCAATGTTCCCGTCCTGAACACCCCTCCCACCTCCTTCCACACAATCCCCCTGGGTTGTCCCAGAGCACTGACTTTGAGTGCCCTGCTTCATGCATCGAACTTGCACTGGTCATCTATTTTACATGTATTATACATGTTTCAGTGCTTTTGAATGTAATATACATGTTTTAATGCTATTGCCTATTATACTGAGTGAAGTAAGTCAGAAAGAGAGATACAATACAGTATATTAAAACATATATATGGAATTGAGAAAGACAGTAATAATGATCATATATGCAAGGCAACAAAAGAGACACAGGTGTAAAGAACAGACTTTTAGAACTAAGTTTATTATTAAATAAAAATATAATTATATACAAGAAAAATCACAGATATCTGTTTTCATTTCTATGAGTTTTGGCAATATACTTATGTAACTACTACTCAAGTGATAGAGAACATTTTCTTTATTTCCCACATTTCCGGTGATTATTTTCCTATCAGTCTCACAACCCCTCCTCCCCCGGCCTTCTCCCCAGACAATCACTGGCCTTCACACAAATGAAATCATATAGTATGTATTCCTTTGTGTATCTCTTCTTTTGTTCATCATAAAAATGTCACCTGCTTTTAAGACCACTCTGAAAATTAGACAATATATGCACTTCTTAATTTCAAACTTATACTAAATGTATAAGAAATAACAAATAGCAACAGTTTGTTAAATCTGGATTCATTCTCTTTCAGTTGTAAGTGAGTCCTAAACCAAACAGTGACAATTATTGCATATTTAAAAGAAAAGTACTAGGTAAAGCAAAAGATCAGCAAAGAAAGTGAAAAAAACATATTGTGACCTTGGTCCTTATATCTTCATGGTAGAAAATTAAAAACTTAAAAATAATAAACTGACAGTAAATTTCTTTGAAGGCAACACACACAGAGAAAGAGGGGAAAAAATAGAGAAGTACAGAACAGTGCATGGGCAGAGTTTTGTTGTAGGAGTGAGTGAAAGCTTCCTGTAGGGTGTTAGTGCACTCACTTTGAGGAGTCAAAGGGGCATGCTTACTATGGACCAGGTAATAAAGTTTTGTGCTAGATATCCAAGGTGAGGGTAGAGAGAGGGGAAGACTTCCAGGAGTGTGCAGGGAAATATCTGAGTTTTAAACATTTATCATGGCCAGAATAAATCAACATCTGATTGCATTATATATTGCAAGACATTTCTGTCTCTTTCTTTCTCTTCCCTAAAGTGATCCTTGAGGAGTCAAAGCATGTAATAAGGAAATAAAGGCAGATTTAGGTAGAAGAATAGAAAATATGCCAGCCAAGACTCCCCTGTGTTCACAAGCTGCTGCTGCTAAGTCGCTTCAGTCGTGTCCGACTTTGTGCAACCCCATGGATTGCAGTATGTTAGGCCTCCCTGTCCATCACCAACTCCCAGAGTCCACCCAAACCCATGTTAATTGTATCGATGATACCACCTAACCATCTTATCCTCTGTCGTCCCCTTCTCCTCCTGCCCTCAATCTTTCCCAACATCAGGGTCTTTTCAAATGAGTCAGTTCTTCATATCAAGTGGCTAAAGTATTGGAGTCTCAGCTTCAGCATCAATCCTTCTAATGAATATTCAGGACTGATTTCCTTTAAGATGGACTGGTTTGATCTCCTTGCTGTTCAAGGGACTCTCAGGAGTCTTCTCCAACACCACAGTTCAAAAGCATCAATTCTTCGGTGTTCAGCTTTCTTTAAAGTCCAACTCTCACATCCATGTATGACTACTGGAAAAACCATAGCTTTGACTAGACGGACCTTTGTTGGCAAAGTAATGTCTCTGCTTTTTAATATGCTGTCTACGTTGGTCATAACTTTTATTCCAAGGAGAAAGCATCATGGAGGTCATGTGAGAACAGCACAAACTTCAACTTAAATTTCAGACTTTTACTTGGTCTTGGCTTCTCTAAGTTAAGAGTGTGTGTGGCTGTGTGGCTGTGTGTAGGTAACTGGCAAAAAGTTCCTCAATTCCAAGGTGATCCCTGAGATGTTTTACAACTCTCAACTTCTCTCTACTCCTGTCAGGTATAAATAATTTTTTGGTTTCCTACTGGAGCTTCTTCTCCACTAAGATTCCATGATCCTTCTGAACTGTTTTTCTTTGAAATTTCCTTTCCCTTTTTGTTGGCTTTTTCTTCTTAATTTTAGACAATCATTTATTTCCTTCATTTACACATTTAAAATATTTATTTAAGCATAAAATGATTACCTATGAGTAAAACAAATATTTTGAGAGTATTTGTATTATTTATATTGAAGAGAAAGCTAATCTTATTAAAATTATCTTAAGAAATATTTAAAAACATGGTTTTCCTTCAGTTACATCTTTAGAAAATAATTAATTTAGAAAAGTGTGTGGTTTGGTAATCTCTGTTCCAAACAATTTCATGCATGATTATCTTCATCAGTCAATGGTAGAAATCATTTTATGAGACCATATTTAAATTAGCATGTCTTGAAATGTCTTGCTATCACATTTAAATGCATAACTAAATAGTATTGGTGAGTAATTCTTCATTTATCTCAGTATATGAGAGTATCCCCTCTGTTGGAAATATAGATTCTTCTCTAGATTAAATATTATAATAGGGAAAATAAAATCAGAAAATAAAAGAGTGAACAATTCATGAACCATGCAATGCCTAGTGATCTCTAAAGGATTTAATACAATAAATCTTAAAATAAATGTCCATTAAGATAAAATATTTTAAATTTATATATTTAAATGAAAATTTTAAAAAGTTTCCATTACTAAAAATGTTCTTACCTCATATTTCATCACATAATAGACAAGACTATTCTAAATACCACTAACAAAGCCTAAGCCAGTTAAAAATGTCCATAAAGCTTAACAGGAATTGGGTTATGCCTTTATACCTAATGAAGCATGAAAGGACTTAATTGAGTTTGAAAATACTTGCATTTCATCAGTGGTTTATGGAAGATGAGATATGAGCTGAGTATGCACGTTAAAAAAAATGACAGCAAAATTTTAATTGGCACATCTACACTGAAGCAAAAATTTTCCCATTAAGTGATATGCTGACTATTGTGATAGAAATCTGGTTTTACCCTATATTCTTTTCAAGATTGGCAACAATGTTTGCTGGATATACTATAAAAACAGGGAAAATAGGCGAAATGCAAAAAAATTGAGCAGACAATATATTTCCATCTCTATGTACAAAGATCTTTCAATAAACCTCATAAAGACATTCTTAGATTTGGAAAAGGGGTTTCCCTGTTGGTTAAGAAGTTTTTACCTGTTTTTAGGCTGTTTTCTGCTAAGATGTAAATGCATCTGAGGGAGGAAATACCTGCAATCATCTATTAGCAATTATTTTTCAAATTTGTCACTGAAACTAGAAATGGATGGGAACAGTATGAATTGAAACCCAGAATCAAAAATTGTATCTCTATGTATGAACTGAACTAATAGGTCCCACAAAAATATAGTAGGAATGTGACATGAGTTAAACATTTAGTAGACTGAGGAATGCTTAAAGTAGAAAAGGGGCATCCATATCTTTAAAGAAAATTCAGGAACATGCTATTATTTTAATATAGAAAAAAAGTCTTACATATAAAATTTGAGCTACATTTTCCTGAATAATTTGCATATGCTATTTCACATATCCAATACAAAAAAGACTTAAGTCTGAAAATTAAAATACAGAGGGATAGGAGTATGGAAATCTCAAAAATAAATTTATGCTTTCTCTTTAAAAAAAAAAAAAAACAAAAAAAAACAAGGTTTTTCAAAAAAAAAAAAAATAAATAAATAAATAAAAATTTCAACAAGGAACTTTGGATTTTCTGTCATATGAGCCATCAGGGAAGCCCCAATAAATTGATATAAGGTATTAACTGTTTATTGCTTCCTTGAAATTGAATTTTTGCAATTTTTAATGTAGAACATGGAAAAATGTTCAACCCGAAGATGCAAATACATAATAATTTCTGGGCAGTTCAGGACATTAACTCTTATTTAATGATATATAAATCATTTGAATTATGCTTGCATAAATTATTAGTATTGAACTAGTAAAGTATTAATAAAGATTTGGTATTTACTACTTTGTTAAAAATATAACAGAAATTTACTGAAATATATGTGAGATGCTACTAGGCACTGTGATATCAAAGGTAAGTATGATATATTTTGAGCACACACACACACACACACACATAAGAGTTACTATACTCAGGAAATAATTTATTAGGGAGAGCAAGGTATATTCAGCTTATTATATCATGAAACTTAACATGATAAAAGTCATTGAAGAAAAGCAAAGGTAAATTATAATCAGATTGCAAAGATTATAAGTATTTGCAAATGATATGACCAGTAGGGATTAATTGTCACCATATATAAACATCTCATATAACTTAATATAAACAGGGAGGGGGGTGGGAGGGGGTTCAGGGTGGGGAACACGTGTACACCCATGGCGGATTCATGTTGATGTATGACAAAACCAATACAATATTGTAAAGTAATTAGCCTCCAATTAAAATAAATACATTTAAATAAAATAATAATAATAAAAAAACACAACTCTATCAAAAAAATGTACAGAAGAACCTAATAGACATATTTCGAAACAGCAAATGCAGATGGCCAAGAGGCACATGAAAAGATGTTCAACATTGTTGATCATTGGTAAAATGCAAATCAAAATCACAATGAGATATCACTTTATACCTGTTAGCATGCCTATTATCAAAAAGGCAAAGTGTAAAAAATATTGGCAAGAATGGAAAGTAACTTAAAAAAAACTGCATTAATTAAAAAAAAAACTATAAAATGGGGTAAATACTTCAGATCTAGGAAACACATATAGTCTTTTAAGAGGTCAGATAGCATTAAACTGGTGGTCAGGGATGACATTGATTAGGCACAATTAATTACACAGCACCTGAGGCCCATAATTATCTTAGAGAACTACATAAAACATTTCATTTATTGCAAAAGTAGAAGGGAAATATACTTTTATATCAAAAATGTTTTAATATATAATATCAACATATTTATCTTTATATCATGGCAGCACTAAAACATAATTTTTAGTTTTTTTTTCTGGAAGAATGGTCTTATGAAAATAAAAGTGCCTAAGTCCTATGAAATTCACAGCTCCCCCTTTTTCTAATTGTTCAACTTTAACCTCTATACTTCAATTTTCTTGTCAACAAAAGGCTGAAAATAATTGTACTCACCTCAGAAGGTTATTTATGAGGATTAAATAAAATATTACATGTAAAATTCCTTGAACAGTATCTGGAATATAGCAAATAAAATATAAACCTTAGTTGTGGTAATGTCATTCTCTTTTTGTTTGTTTTTTTTTGTTTGCACTGCATCTTCCTTGCTGCACACAGCCTCTAGTAGTTGTGGTGCTTGGGCTCAGTAGTTGCTGCATGTGGGTTTATTTATTCTGAGGCAAGTGGGATCTTAATTCACTAACCAGGGAACTGCACCCCTTGCATTGGAAGGTATATTCTTAACTACTTGACTTCCAGGAAAATCACAGTAATGTCATGTAATCACCCAGAAGACTGAATGGGGTGAACAGAAGGGCAGAAGTAGTCAACATGTTTGGGAAAATAGTAATTTTGACAGGTGAGCAATGACATTAGTTACCTATAGAGGAATGATGAGATAAATCTAGTATTCATAATGTATAACCTTAAGCTCATAGTTGGAAAGTTACTGTACAATAATCTTTGAAGAGTTAGGTAATGGACAGCCACTGGATCACTAATCAGCCACAGTAGGCATGAAAGTTTGAAGTGTTGAAAGACCAAAGTCATGGGGTGGGGGGTGGGGAGAATAATTGAATACAAATGGAAAAAAAAAAGAACAATTGAGAAAGATTGAATCTGAGAAACTTGAAAAAATTGATCTTGATGCTTAGAAAAGAGAATCAAGTTGAATTTTTTTTAAATTGTGACTACTGATTTCTGAAGGTAATTTAACTTGCTTCTTAATTAAGTAAAAGTTAGAGTTTACAAAGAGATATTTGATTTTTTTTTTTCTTAAACGTAGAATCTGTATTTGTCAACTTTATAACTTAATTGGGCTGTGAGGCTGACAAATTGATTTTTCTTGCTCCTAATTTATTTAATTCAGTTTTCACAATTAGGCAAGCAATTAATCAATGGTGGAGTCATTAAGATTCATTGCATTGAAACAGTGTCCTGACAGTCATTCTAAATAAGATCTGTGCAATTTATCAGAGGGCAGATATCCTGGAAAATCTTAAGTATACTACAGGTAAGATGCTTACACTGATGATGGCTGATATCTTAGCTTCACCTGAAATTGTAGGATGAAATTGAATTGCAGTAATTAAGTTTTGCTTTGGTTAATCTTGCAATCTTATCTAGAAATAAAATGATAGTTACTTACTAGTTATTAAGTCAAAACATGACAATTTTAAAGTGTAACAATACTATAAAAGAATAATTGTAAGATCCATTAATTATGTATTTCCTATTCTATGAAATAATACAGTTCTAGTCAGTTAAGATTTAAGTTTAGGATATCAAGCTCATGTATATAATATGAGAGATGTGAAAAGTTTTAAATGACATTTTACTTAAAATCTGTGTAGTATTCTGGAAAATATCAAATATCAGGGTATGTTAAGATAGAGTTTTGTGAGTTCTGCCATATAGAACCTCTGTGTTCTTGAGGAAAATTTCAAGAAATTCTGCTATAGTTTTTTAGTAGTGACTGTTGTTACTTTGGACTTCTCTGGTGGATCAGTGGTAA
Organism: Bubalus kerabau; assembly: GCF_029407905.1. NCBI lineage: Eukaryota > Metazoa > Chordata > Mammalia > Artiodactyla > Bovidae > Bubalus > Bubalus kerabau. The sequence continues at coordinate 38,681,195 of NC_073635.1, forward strand.
AGAATCCACCTGCCAATGCCAGAGATGTGAGTTTGATTCCTGGGTTGGGAAGATCCCCTGGAGAAGGACATGGTAACCCATTCCAGTGATCTTGTCTGGGAAATTGCACGGACAGAGGAGCCTGGCGCACTGCAGTCCATGGGGTCACAAAAGACGTGAACATGATTTAGCAACTGAACAGTGTTATTTTAAGATAATACATGAAAATACTATGTAAATTGTAAATGGATATAAAATTTTTAAAACTATTAAACTGATTTGGTCTTATTTAGTATCACTGTGTACAATTAAATGTTTTAGAGAAAAATGCATTTTGTGTTTTTTTTTTTTTTTTTTTATATTGAGCATTATTTTAGGAACATTATCTAAAAAACCTTTCCCAAAATTAATCCCAAAATTGGAGATAAAGTCTTATTGTCTTGGTTTTCAACTTTATTTATTCCTTCTATCTGTGTTTCAGTTAATTAATTCCAGGTTTAAAATACCATCTTTACCCTAAAGGTTGTTCTGCCTGGGTTCCTAGTCTCTTTTTAAAGGTGCATTTCTGCTACTGTTGTCAGACTTAATCTCTTTCATTGCTTCTGTCTATTTTCCTTAATTTCTCACTCTCATATACTTTGAAGACATTCCTGACTCTTCTGTGGTTCTCTGCCAGTCTTCAGACATTGTACTCATAGTCTGGTCTGCATATATTCCTGAGTAGTTTCAGTTCTTTGCTATTAAATCTGAAGCTCCTTTCTCAGAGTATTCAATAGTTACAAAGAACTTGCTCATAAAGTTTATTTTTAAACTATGTATGGGAATCCCCTGGTTCAGTTCAGTTCAGTTAGTCTCTCAGTCGTGTATGACTCTGCAACCCCATGGACTGTATGCCAGGCTTCCCTATCCATCACTAACTCCCGGAGCTTCCTCAAACTCATGTCTATCAAGTCAGTGATGACATCAAACCATCTCACCCTCTATCATCCCCTTCTCCTACCGCCTTCAATCTTTCTCAGCATCAGGGTCTTTTCAAATGAGTCAGTTCTTCACATCAGATTGCCAAAGTATTAGAGTTTCAACTTCAGTATCTGTCCTTCCAATGAATATTCAGGACTGATTTCCCTCAGGATTGATTGATCAGAACTCCTTACAGTCCAAGGGATTCTTTTTTTTTTTTTTAATTAATTTAGTTTAATTGGAGGCTAATTACTTTACAATATTGTACTGGTTTTGCCATACATCAACATGAATCCGCCACTGGTGTACACGTGTTCCCCATCCTGAAGCCCCCACCCACCTTCCTCCCCATACCATTCCTCTGGGTCATCCCAGTGCACCAGCCCCGAGCATCCTGTATCACGCATCGAACCTGGACTGGCGATTCATTTCACATATGATATTAAGAGTCTTTTCCAAAACCACAGTTCAAAAGCATCAATTCTTCAACACTCAGCTTTCTTTATAGTTCAACTCTCACATCCATACATGACTTTTGGAAAAACCATAGCTTTGACTACACAGACCTTTGTTGCCAAAGTAATGTCTCTGCTTTTTAATATGCTGTCTAGGCTGGCCATAGCTTTTCTTCCAAGGAGTAAGCATCTTTTAATTTCATGGCTGAAGTCACCGTCTGCATGATTTTGGAGCCAATAAAATAAAGTCTGCCACTGTTTCCATTGATTCTCCATCTATTTGCCATGAAGAGATCAGACTGGATCCCATGATCTTAGCTTTATGAATGTTGAGCTTTAAGCCAACTTTTCCCACTCTTCTCTTTCACTTACATCAAGAGCCTCTTTAGTTCCTCTTCACTTTCTGCCATAAGTGTGGTGTCATCTGCATACCTGAGGTTATGGATATTTTTCCTAGCAATCTTGATTCCAGCTTGTACCTCATGCAAGCCAGCATTTCACGTGATGCACTCTGCATACACGTTAAATAAGCAGGGTGACAATATACAGTCTTGATGTAATCCTTTGCCAATTTGGAACCAGTCTGTTGTTGCACGTCCAGTTCTAACTCTTGCTTCTTGACGTGCATACAGATTTCTCAGGAGGCAGGTCAGGTGGTCTGCTATTCCCACCTCTTTAAGAATTTTCCACAGTTTGTTGTGATCTACACAGTCAAAGGTTTTGGCATATTCAATAAAGCAAAAGTAAATATTTTTCTGTAACTCTCTTGCCTTTTCAATGATCCAACGGATGTTGGCAATTTAATCTCTGGGTCTTCTGGCTTTTCTAAATCCAGCTTGAACATCTGGAAGTTCTGATTTAACATACTGTTGAAGCCTGGCTTGGAGAATCTTGAGCATTAATTTGCTAGTGTGTGAGATGTGTGCAATTGTGTAGTAGTTTGAGCATCCTTTGGCATGGAAACTGACCTTTTCCATTCCTGTGGCCACTGCTGAGTTTCCAACTTTGCTCGCATATTGAGTACAGCACTTTCACAGCATCATCTTTTAGGATTTGAAATAACTCAACTGGAATTCCATCACCTCCACTAGCTTTGTTCATAGTGATGCTTTCTAAGAACCACTTGACTTTGCATTCCAGGACGTCTGGCTCTAGGTGAATGATCACACCATTGTGATTATCTGGGTCATGAAGATCTTTTTTCTATAGTTCTTCTGTGTATTCTTGCCACCTCTTCTTGATAGCTTCTGTTAGGTGCATCCCATTTCTGTACTTTATTGAGCCCATCTTTGCATGAAATCTTCCCTTGGTATCTCTAATTTTCTTTAAGTGATCTCTAGTCTTTCCCATTCTATTGTTTTCCTCTATTTCTTTGCATTGATCACTGAGGAAGGTTTTCTTATCTCTCCTTGCTATTCTTTAGAACTCTGCATTCAAATGGGTATATCTTTCATTTTCTTCTTTGCCTTTAGCTTATCTTCTTTTTTCAGCTATTTGTAAGGCCTCCTCAGACAACCATTTTGCCTTTTTGCATTTTGTTTTCTTGTGGATAGTCCTGATCACTACCTCTTGTATGATGTCACGAACCTCTTTACATAGTTCTTCAGCACTCTGTATCAGATCAAATCCCTTGAATCTACTTGTCATTTCCACTGTATAATAGTAAGGGATTTTAGGTCATACCTGAATGGTCCAGTGATTTTCCCTACTTTCTTCAATTTAAATCTGAATTTGGTAATAATGAGTTCGTGATCTGAGCCACAGTCAGCTCCCAGTCTTGTTTTTGCTGACTGTATAGAGCTTTTACATCTTTGGATGCAAAGAATATAAACAAACAGTTCCCTGGTGGTCAGTGGTTAAGACTTGCTGCTTTCACTGCAGCAGCCAGGTCCAAACCTTGGTTGGGGATCTAAGACCCTACAAGCCTCATGGAGTGACAAAAATTAAATAAATAAATAATATATAATAAATACATAAAATAAATATAAATATATATTTAAATTATTTAAAATATATAATATACATTTTATAAAAATATTTATATATTTAATAATTATATAAAATAAATTACATAATATATACTATAGTGTATAAAATTTTATATATTTATAAATATATATGTAAATTGTATAATAATAAAATTAATCACATACATATTATATAATATATTAATCATTATATATTATATATATAATAAACATAAGATTATATATATATATATATAATCTTAGAGGCCATGTTGATGCCCACTGACATGGCCTACATTTAGAGCTGGCATCCAAGTATAGCTCTAACTCAATTCTAAGCTTTCTTAAGGTTTATCTTTATGTCTTATTGCTGCTGCTAAGCTGCTAAGTCGCTTCTAAGGAGCTACAAAGAATTACCATTTCCAACAAAAATGGGCTGACAGGGACCAGATTTTGAGATGCAAGTCTTCATAAATCTTTCACATATTTCTGCACAACTAGGCAATAAAAAGTCATGTGCTGCAGGACGATCTTTAAGAGTGCTAATATGAACACATGACTCTGAAAAGACAGAGACAAGGACTTCCTCCAAAGGAAATTTGTTTATGCTTTCAGACAGTTAAGATGGAGACATTTTTCTCCCTGAAGACATTCCAAGATAATAAAAATAAGACATTTCTTTCCTCCTTTAAGAGATATTTGCTTACATCTCAAGATAATGAAGATAATGTCTCACTAGCAGGGAGGATGAACATTCTTTCAGGCAGTCCTAATATATCTCTTAACCTTTGAGTTTCTTTCCTATAACATACTTTCAGTGAGCGTACAGGTACCATCTGGCTCTTACTATCTTACTCTTGGTAATCACAGTCCAGGAATCACTACCACTATCACTACCACTACCAGTTATTCTGACTGCTACTTTTTTACTTTGAGTGATAAATGATCTCTTGTCACTGACCCAGACATCTCATGTCTCTCTCTGTTAAGTATCTGTGAAACTGTGATAGGTTAACTTATTACTTTGCAAGAAAGATAAATCCTAGTCTCTTTTTTAGTTTCTTACTTGACAATTTAATACCAAATTTATACTTTCATCTGAAATAAACTAATAAAAAAAGACAAAATACTTTTTAAAAATGAAAAAAAAAAGTTTACATAGTGGACATCAGGCAAAAAAAGTACAGTGATCTCTGAAAGACAGAAAACAAATAAGTTAAGCTTTATAATAGCTTCAGTTTATTACCCTCTAAGATTCTCCATGGTACAGGAGGTGGCATTCAGTGAGATCATGTGTTGAAATAACTGTACTGAGGAAATGAAGCTCAGGAGATGGTCTCCAAGAAGACCAAGGTGGCTATATTACGAAGTATAAGCTGCATAAAAAGACAACTTCATATTTGCAAAAGATTTTCCTCAAGTATTCAGCAAAGCACTGGTTAGAGCATGCTCAAGCTGGGAGAGAGGTGTGTCATCTAAAAGGATTAGAGAAATATGACTAGTTCTCACATAGCATCAGGGGAATGCCTGTTCCCAATAGCCATACTGGTAAAATCCATAACTTATGGGAACTTTGGTAGAAGAGTCAAGGTATTTTTAATAGTTAATGAACACAACATGGCCTTAGATTGAGTCTTGCACTAGATCTTCCTAATAACTTGAAACAGCAAGTCCTAAATGAATCATACTCTTTCCAAGTAATTCAATTGCATCCCAGAATAAAAAGCATTGAATAGCTTTGTGAATACAAGCATATTTAGTATCCAGTAAGTTAAAATTCCCAGAGTCTGACATCTATTCAAATATTATTAAGCATACAAATATGATCCAAGAAACCATAATGAAGAGAATAATTAATTAATCAAAACCTACCCAGAAGTGACACAGATATTGGAATTAGCAGACAAGGATATTAAGACACTTATTATTAACTGTATTTCAAATGTTTAAATAGAAGCATGAAAACTATAAAAATACCCAGTAAAATTCTAGGGATGAAGGTACTATATTTGACATGTAAAACATATCAGATGGGATTAACTACAAATTAGATATGGCATAAAAAATGATTAGTGAGCTTGAAGTCACAGCATAGTGATAGAGAAAAAGATGCAGAGTACAAAATAATGAAAAAAAAAGTTTTGCGACATCTATAAGGACCTTAATATTCATGTAACTGGAATCCCCAAAGGGGAAGAGGAACAGAAAAAGTTTGAGGAAATAGCAGTCAAATTTTTCTAAATGAGATGTCATGGGAAAATTAACAAGATGGCCCCAGTCAGGCTTGTTGCCCCACACTCTCATACCCTTTTGCCCCATGTTCTGTAAACAATGATTTTGCACTGTTGTTTAACAGTTGAGATCACTTATAGCACTGCATGTTCACATCATGAGATACCCGCTTGGTTAAGGTTCACCTATATGAACTTTATGTGGTTCACCTGTATGAGCTTCATCATGAAAGCCTTAGCTGCTGCTCAATGGGGCTACATTGGAGCAGCATCATAATTATCTTATATGAGGTTATGTTATGGCTACATTATGGCTATATTATGGTTATGTTGTGGCTGCTACTATGGCTGATGCATCAGCCAGGAGAGAGGCTGTGTAATGGCAGCAATGCCTTCCAGAATATAATAAATTTGTCTGCAGTTCCTGCTATCTCTTTCTAGTGTCTTAGCTTGTGCCTTGCCTACTCTGGGTTCAGCAAACAGTGCAGAAAATGTGAACAGCAAGACCACTGGCCTCAGGAACAGGATCAACTATACAATTTGCATAGGCATCAGGATACCCAGCAGATAGGGGAACCTGAGGCTACACTGGATCAAGGAAGCCAGTGGCCACCATATAGCAAGTAGTACAATGTGGCTGCAATCCTCTCAGTGTGGTCTCCAGTGGAAGATTGGGAGGCAATGAATGGTTCACCAGATACAGTTGAAAAGACATTCCATGCAATTACTTCCCATTTGCCAAACAAGGTGGCATGGATTCACACTTGAACAGAGGGGTGGATTTTTCTGACTGCCCTGAAGGTGAATATGGATCATGCCCTAAATGATGCTATGCCAGTGTGCAATGTTCAGAGACACTTGGAAGAATTAGAGCAATGTATTTTGGCAAGAACCCCATGACCCTAAGGAAACCAGCATCTCTGACAGTGAGGTGGTAAGTGATGGTGATGATGAACATTATGAGACTAAGGGTGATGATAATAAACATTATGAGACTGCAGGTCTATGCTTGGCAGTGAGGCCTGTTGTATAGCAGAAAGTGAAGCAGCCTATGGCCCCTGAGAGGGCAACTTTCATCAAGGGGCCCACGTTGTGACTGAGATCATGACATATCAACCACATACTCAGGCAGAGTTGATCGACTCGGGTAAACAATTTCAGCAAAAGCAAGGGGAACCCTTGGCAACATGGCTCTTGGGACTTTGGGACACAAGGGTGGACAGTATCTGTGTTATGAGGATGAGATAGAGTGGCTGGCATCTATAACCATTTACCCCTAAATGAAACAAAGGTTGCATAATGTTAGGCTTTATGCAAGGGCTTAACATTGCTCATGCAAGGGCATTCAAGGGCCGCCTAATCAAACATACCCTCATGGAATGGATTAATGCTGCCATCTGCATCATGTGGTTGAACGCGGGAGAGCTCCTGGATACTATAAGTAAATGACATACCTATGTCCAGTTGATGCAAGTGATGAGAGAGCTGGGCATGAAGCAGTTGATATTTCACCCAAATAGTAGAGGCTCAGATGATGAGTGTTTTACTGGTAGCATTCAAGATGCCATTTTGAACAATGCCCCATCCACCACTTTTGGATCTCTGCTATTCTTGCACCCTATGTGAGGCATCCCATCTATGAGGTGACCTCGATGGTGGTTAGCTTGGGAAAAATAAAGGAATGACAGCAGGCAAAGGGTATTAGAAGTGTGAAGACCCCGAAGGGGGCCCAAACTGGTAAAAGCCCCATCTGGGTGATGAGAATGCAAATATGGGCTGATTTGCTAGCAGTGGGAGTTGACAGAAGTAAAATTGATAGACAGCCCAATGCTCTGTTCCTAGAGCTATAGAGGCAACTGAGACTGGAGCAGTAGTTTACCAAGTTTGGGAAGAATGCACAGCAAGGGATATGGGTGGTTCAGTTAAAAGATTACAGGGAGCATAAGGATGTTCCTCTCTATGATGCCTTTTTCCACTTTGAATAGGGCTAAGACCAAGGTACCCTCCCGAAGAGTCCAAGCACAGACTGGAGGCCTCAGGTAGAACTTGAAATTCACTGATCACTAGCTAATGTACAGAGAGTAATGCCCCTGGTTGACACTGGTGTCAAATGCAGTCTTGTTTATTGCAAGCGTTAGTAGTTTCCTGGTCCTAGTACATACATTGATGGCTATAGTGGCCAAGTGATGTAGATTTAGACTGTAAAGATTTAAGGTGTTGTCTTATGATGTAGATTGTACTATAAAAGCTGTGTTCTATGATGTGGATTTAGAACAGTGTACAGTAAATGTTATGTCTGTGATGTAGATTCAGTAGAACAGTATAATGTAAAGGCTGTGTCCTGTGATGTGCTACTAACCTTTGATTCTCTTGCAGATTTAGAACAGTGTGAAAGCATTTAGAATCCTGTGGGTGGGCTGTGAGTGCTTCAAAGATCCCCTCTTTGAAGGTGTGGGCCTGACACCAGTTGGGGTTTTTTCAGGTCAATAATAATAAAAGCTCTGTAGGGGTGGAGTTGTTCCTGTGGAGGCTCTCCTGTAATTTCATAAGGACAGACGGTGGATTGAACTTGTTCATGGAAGATAAAGGCACTCCATATGAGGTGGGTGGCTCTGCTAGCCCAATGAGGGCAAGGACTACAGCATGAGTTCCAGGTGATACCTGGCATTGGGATTTGCTATGTATTGGAGATGTAACTGTTTGTTGTTGTAGCTACAGCTGTTGCAAGATGTAAGTTCAAGGGTCAGTGTTACTTGCCAAGGGAATATTGAGGAAGATGGACTATGCGTAGGTTGTGAGGTGAGGGACCCTTCAGGGGTAAAATGTGGGGAAATTAACAAGATGGTGCCGGTCAGGCTCTGTCACCCCACAATCTTATGCCCTCTTGACCCATGTTCTATAAACAATGATTTTTCATGGTTGTGTAACAGCTAAGATCACTTATAGCACTGCACATGCACATCACAGTGTACTCTCTTGGTCACAGGCTTCTTTGTGAGATATTTCTATATAAGCTTCACCACGAAAGCCCTGGCTGCTGCTGTACTGGGGCTACATTGGAGAGACATCATGATTATGTTATATGACATTATGTTATGGCTACATTATGGTTAAGTTATAGTGGCTGCTACAATTGCTGTGTCAGCCAGGAGAGAGGTTGCTTAATGGTGCTTAATGTTTGCTGTGCCAGCCAACAGATAATAAACATGTCTGCAATTCCTATGGCTCCTTGGGTCTCCTTTCAGCCTCTTAGCTTACACCTTGCCTACTCTGGGTTCAGCAAACAGTGCAGACAGTGTGAACAGTAAGACAATGGGTGTCATGAACAGAATCAGCTATACAGTTGCAAACTACAAACCCACAGGTACAAGAAGCACAATAAAACCTGAACAGAAAACATTTGAGAGTATAGGAATTTCTTTATCTCTCAGAGTCCACGTGATATATAGAAAATCTGGAACATAAGAAAAAAACTCACCTCTATTTATTTAACTAATAAAACTGAATTACCATATACTAGAAAATGTCTTAAGTTCTACAGGCATTGTTTCATGTAATTCTTTTTTAAACAGTTCATTTTGTATTGGGCTATAGCTTATTAACAAACAGTGTTGTGATAGTTTGAGGTGAACAGTGAAGGGATTCAGATATATATATATATATATATATATCCATTGTGCCTCAAATTCCCTTCTCATTGAGGCTGCCACATAACACTGAGCAGAGTTCCACTTACTATACAGTATTGTTGGTTATCCATTTTAAATATAAAAGTGTGTATAAGTCTATCCCAAACTCTCTAACTATCCCTTGCTCCCATCCTTCCCCCAAGCAACCAGAAGTTCATTCTCTAAATCTATGTCTTTTTCTATTTTGTAAGAAGTTCATTTGTATAATTTCTTTTTAGATTTGACATGAGGGATGCCACTCAATATGAATTTTTCTGTCTTATTTCACTCATTATGACAATCTCTAGGAGGTCCATTAATGTTTCTGCAAATAACATTATTTCATTCTTTTTGATGGATGAGTAATATTACACTACCCAACGTCTGAGGTCAAGGGCAGTGGCCGAGAGAAGCAACCCCACATCCAAGGAGTGGTGGCTGCATGGGCACAGGAGGGACAAGAGGAGATATTCCACATTCAAGGCCAGGAGGGGCAGCCTCATCCAAGTTAAGGAGCAGTGGCTTGGCTTTGCTGGAGCAGCCCTGAAGAGATACCCCACATCCAAGTTAAGAGAAACCCAAGTAAGATGGTAGGTGTTGCAAGAGGGCATCAGAGGGCAGACCTACTGAAACCATAATCACAGAAAACTAGCCAATCTGATCACAGAGACTACAGCCTTGTCTAACTCAATGAAACTAAGTAATGTTGTGTGGGGCCACTCAAGACAGATGGGTCATGGTGGATAGGTCTGACAGAATGTGGTCCACTGGAGAAGGAAATGGCAAACCACTTCAGTATTCCTGCCTTCAGAACCCCAGGAAGAGTATGAAAAGGCAAAATGGTAGGATACTGAAAGAGGAATTCCCCAGGTGAGTCAGTGCCCAATATGCTACTGGAGATCAGTGGAGAAATAACTCCAGAAAGAATTAAGGGGGGTTGGAGCCAAAGCAAAACAAGACCCAGTTATGGATGTGACTGGTGATAGAAGCAAGGTCTGATGCTGTAAACAGCAGTATTGCATAGGAACCAGGAATGTTAGGTCCATGAATTGAGGCAAATTGAAAGTGGTCAAACAGGAGATGGCAAGAGTGAATGTCGACATTCTAGGAATCAGCAAACTAAAATGGACTGGAATGGGTGAATTTAACTCAGATGACCATTGTATCTACTAATGTGGGCAGGAATCCCTTAGAAGAAATGGAGTAGCCATCATGGTCAAAAAAGAGTCTGAAATACAGTACTTGGATGCAATCTCAAAAATGACAGAATGATCTGTGTTCGTTTCCAAGGCAAACCATTCAATATCAAGGTAATCCAAGCCTATACGCCAACCAGTAATGCTGAAGAAGCTGAAGTTGAAGGGTTCTATGAAGACCTACAAGACCTTTTAGAACTAACATCCAAAAAAAGATGTCCTTTTAATTATAGGGGACCGGAATGCAAAAGTAGGAAGTCAAGAAACACCTGGAGTAACAGCAAATTTGGTATTGGAATATGGAATGAAGCAGGGGAAAGGCTAATAGAGTTTTGCCAAGAGAACGCACTGGTCATAGCAAACACCCTCTTCCAACAACGCAAGAGAAAACTCTACACATGGACATCACCAGATGGTCAACACCAAAATCAGATTGATTATATTCTTTGCAGCCAAAGATGGAGAAGCTCTATACAGTCAGCAAAAACAAGACCAGGAGCTGACTGTGGCTCAGATCATGAACTTCTTATTGCCAAATTCAGGCTTAAATTGAAGAAAGTGGGGAAAAGCACTAGACCATTCAGGTATGACCTAAATCAAATCCCTTATGATTATACAGTGGAAGTGAGAAATAGACTTAAGGAATTAGATCTGATAGAGTGCCTGATGAACTATGGACAGAGGTTCGTGACATTGTACAGGAGACAGGGATCAAGATCATCCCCATGGAAAAGAAATGCAAAGAAGCACAATGGCTTTCTGGGGAGGCCTTACAAATATCTGTGAAAAGAAGAGAAGCAAAAAGCAAAGGAGAAAAAGAAAGATATAAGCATCTGAATGCAGAGTTCCAAAGAATAGCAAGGAGAGATATGAAAGCCATCCTCAGTGATCAGTGCAAAGAAATAGAGGAAAACAACACAATGGTAAAGACTGGAGATCTCTTCAAGAAAATTAGAGATACCAAGGGAACATTGCATGCAAAGATGAGCTCGATAAAAGACAGAATGGTATGGACATAACAGAACAAGATATCAAGAAGAGGTGGCAAGAATACACATAACTGTACAAAAAAGATCTTCACGACCCACATAATCATGATGGTGTGATCACTCACCTAGAGCCAGATCTTGAAATGTGAAGTCAAGTGGGACTTAGAAAGCATCACTACCAACAAAGCTAGTGGAGGTGATGAAATTCCAGTTGAACTATTTCAAATCCTGAAAGATGATGCTGTGAAAGTGTTGCACTCAATATGCCCACAAATTTGGAAAACTCAGCAGTGGCCACAGGACTGGAAAAGGTCAGTTTTCATTCCAATCCCAAAGAAAGGCAATGCCAAAGACTGCTCAAACTACCCCACAATTGCACTCATCTCACATGCTAGTACAGTAATGCTCAAAATTCTCCAAGCCAGGCTTCAGCAATATGTGAACCTTGAACGTCCTGATATTCAAGCTGGTTTTAGAAAAGGCAGAGGAACCAGAGATCAAATTGCCAACATCCACTGGATCATGGAAAAAGCAAAAGAGTTCTAGAAAAACATCTATTTCTGCTTTATTGACTATGCCAAAGCCTTTGACTGTGTGGATCACAATAAACTGTGGAAAATTCTGAAAGAGATGGGAATACCAGACCACTTGATCTGCCTCTTGAGAAATTTGTATGCAGGTTAGGAAACAACAGTTAGAATTGGACATGGAACAACAGACTGCTTCCAAAATGGGAAAGGAGTATGTCAAGGCTGTATATTTTCACCCTGCTTGTTTAACTTCTATGCAGAGTACATCATGAGAAACGCTGGGCTGGAAGAAGCACAAGCTGGACTCAAGATTTCCAGGAGGAATATCAATAACCTCAGGTATGCAGATGACACCACCCATCTGGCAGAAAGTGAAGAGGAACTAAAAAGCCTCTTGATGAAAGTGAAAGAGGAGAGTGAAAAAGTTGGCTTAAAACTCAACATTCAGAAAACTAAGATCATGGCATCAGATTCCATCACTTCATGGGAAATAGATGGGGAAACAGTGGAAACAGTGTCAGATTTTATTTTGGGGGGCTCCAAAATCACTGAAGATTGTGACTGCAGCCATGAAATTAAAAGATGCTTACTCCTTGGAAGGAAAGTTATGACCAACTTAGAAAGCATATTGAAAAGCAGAGACATTACTTTGCCAACAAAGGTCTGTCTAGTCAAGGCTATGGTTTTCCCTGTGGTCATGTATGGATGTGAGAGTTGGACTGTGAAGAAGGCTGAGCACCGAAGAATTGATGCTTTTGAACTGTGGTGTTGGAGGAGACTCTTGAGAGTCCCTTGGACTGCAAGGAGATCCAACCAGTCCATTCTGAAGGAGATCAGCCCTGGGATTTCTTTGGAAGGAATGATGCTGAAGCTGAAACTCCAGTACTTTGGCCACCTCATGAGAAGAGTTGACTCATTGGAAAAGACTCTTATTCTGGGAGGGATTGGGTCAGGAGGAGAAGGGGACGACAGAAGATGAGATGGCTGGATGGCATCACTGACTCTATGGACGTGAGTCTTGGTGAACTCCGGGAGTTGGTGATGGACAGGGAATCCTGGCGTGCTGTGATTCATGGGGTTCCAAAGAGTCAGACATGACTGAGTGACTGAACTGAACTGAACTGAAGAATGTTTTATCTCTTCTCAGTAGTTAATGCACTGTTTAGTGAAGACCGGTATGTACTCTCCTGCCGCTCCTATGTCTATATCGGAAGCTTTTTCTGTAATTTTCACTTTAAATGAAATCTACACAAAGCTCTGAGTGACTGAGACTCTCTTTGGTCCTGAAGTTAAATATTCTCCTTTGGAGACCACAAATCTGGCAGCACTGTTTCCCATTCACAGTAAGCTATCAGTGATCTTTCTGCCTTTTAATACACTGCCTAGGTTTGTCATAGTGTTGCTTTCAATGATCAAATATCTTTAAATTTCATAGTTACACTCACCATCTACAGTGACTTTGGAGCCAAGAAAATAAATTCTGTCACTATTTTCATTGTTTCCCCATCTATTTGTGGTAAAATGATGGGACTGGATACCATGATCTTAGTTTTTTGAATGTTGAGTTTTAAGCCAGCTTTTTCTTTCTCCTCTTTCACCTTCATCAAGAGGCTCTTTAGGTCTTCTTTGCTTTCTGCCATAAGGGTGGCATCATCTGCATATCTGGATTTATTGATATTTCTCCTGGCAATCTTGACTCCAGATTCTGCTTCATCCAGCTTAGCCTTTCACATGATATATTCTGCACAGAATTTAAATAAGTAGGGTGACGATATACAGCCTTGATGTACTCCTTTACCAATTTTGAAACATTTTATTGTTCTATGTCTGACTTTGTTACATCTGGATCTGCATTCATGTTTTGCAGGATGCAGGTCAAGTGTCTGTTATTCCCATCTTTTTAAGAATTTTCCACATTTTGTTGTGATCCACACAGTCAAAGGGTTAACATAGTCAATGAAACAGAAATAGACATTTTTTTTTTCTGGAATTCTCTTGCTTTTTCTATAATACAACAGATGTTGGCAATTTTATTTCTGGTTCTTCTGCCTCTCTGTGATCCCATGGACTATAGCCCACCAGGCTCCTCTCTCCATGGAATTCTCCAGGCAAGAGTATTGAAATGGTTTGCTATTTCCGTCTCCAGAGGATTTTCCTGACCCAGGGATTGAACCCAGGTCTCCCACATTGCAAGCAGATTCTTTACTATCTGAGCCAGCAGGGAAGCCTTTATCAATCACCATAATTCACTATATTAACTTAATAAAGAAAAAAATATATGCAATTAGCTCTATAGATGCAAATCAAACATTCAGAAATCCATTTTTTTTAATAATTAGAATTTTTTTAGGAATTAGCACTATAAAATATGTTTTTTTATTTTCTCACAAGGGCATCCATAGTGATTATAAGCAAAACGATTTAATTACAAATTTGGCATATAAGGTAAACTGTAGAAATTAAAGAGTATTACAGCAAATCATGTGATGATGTATTGATCATTTCCCAAAACAAAACTCATGAGTTTTTCCACAAATCACAATAAAGTCAAGAAGGGAATTATTTTGAGGATTTCCTTGATGGTCTTATAGTTAGTATTCTGTGCTTCCACTACAGGGGTACAGGTTCAATGCATGGTTGGGGAAGTAAGATATTGCACATTCTATATCATTTGGCAAAAAAAGAGAAAGAAACAAAAGACGGAAAAAATTAAAAAGAGGAAACTGTTTTAAGTTAACCTGGATATTTTAAAGACATGTTTGAGCCAGAGGTTAAAAGAGAGAGAGAGAGAGAGAGACCGAAACAAAAGAAAATTGCAAATTAATATGTGTCTTAAAATAACTGGGAGTGTTTGTTTTCAATTCTAATCTGTTAATTGTCTGAAAACTAAAAAATGTCATGATTCTTAAAAGAGTATGATAAGAAGTGATAGTTTTATAGAAACAATTGAAATAAACTTAGTGTCTAGCTTTGCACAGCATATTTTCCCTTACTAGTATTAGCTTGACATTTTTCCTGTCCTATATTCTCACCTCTGAAAGACCTTTGGACAGCGGTTCATGACATTGTATAGGTGGTGACCAAAACCATCTCAAAGGAAAAGAATTGCAAACAGAAAAAGTGTTTGTCTGAGAAGGAAATAGCTGACAAAACAATAGAAGTGAAAGGCAACGGAGAAATGGAAAGATATACTCAACTGAATGCAGAGTTTTATAAAATAGCAAAAGATACAAGAAAGCCTTCTTAAGTGAACCCAAAGAAGTAGAGGAAAATGATAGAATAGAAAAGAAAAGAGAACTCTTGAAGAAAATTGGAGATACCAAGGGAATATTTCATGCAAAAATGGGCACAATAAAGGATAAACATATCAAGGAACTAACAGAGGCAGAAGAGATTAAGAGGAAGTGGCAATATACAGAATAACTATACAAAAAAGTCTTAATGATTTGGATAACCATGATGGTGTGGTCACTCCTCTAGAGCCAGACATCCTGGAGTGTGAAGTCAAGTGGGCCTTAGGAAGCATTACTATGAAGAGAGTGTAGGTGATGAAATTCTGGCTGAGCTATTACAAATCCTAAAAGATTATGCTGTTAAAGTGCTACATTCAATATGTCATCAAATTTGGAGAACTCAATAGTGGCCACAGGACTAGAAAAGGTCAGTTTTCATTTCAATCCCAGATAAAGGCAATGTCAAAGAATGTTCAAACTACTATACAATTGCCCTCACTTCACGTGCTAGCAAAGTAATGCTCAAAATCCTTCAAGCAAGTCTTCAACAGTACATTAACTGAGAACTTCCAGATGTACAAACTGGATTTTGAAAAGGGAGAAGAACCAGAGATTAAATGGCCAATTTACATTAGATTATAGAAAAAGCAAGGGAATACCAGAAAAAAAAAAGAAGCATGTACTTCTGCTTCATTGACCATGTGATAGCCTTTGACTGTGTAGATCACAACAAAATGTGGAAAATTCTTAAAGTAATGGAAATATCAGACCACCTTACCTGCCTCATGAAAAACCTGTATGCAGATCAAGAAGCAACATTTAGAATTGGACATGGAGCAATGGACTAATTCAAAATTGGGAAAGGAGTACATCAAGGCTATATATTTTCACCCTGCTTATTTAACTTATATGCAGAATGCTGCTGCTGCTGTTAAGTCGCTTCAGTCATGTCCAACTCTGTGTGACCCCATAGACGGCAGCCCATCAGACTCCTCTGTCCCTGGGATTCTCGAGGCAAGAATACTGGAGTGGGTTTCCATTTCCTTATCCAATGCATGAAAGTGAAAAGTGAAAGTGAGTTTGTTCAGTCATGTCCGACTCTTTGCGGCCCCATGGACTGTAGCCTATCAGGCTCCTCCATCCATGGGATTTTCCAGGCAAGAGTACTGGAGTGGGTTGCCATTTCCTTCTCCATATATGCAGAATACATTATGCAAAATCCTGGGCTGAGTGAATCAAAAGCTGGGCTCAATATTGCCAGTAGAAATATTAACAACCTCAGATACAGAGATGATGTCAGTCTACTGGCAGAAATTGAAGAGCCTCTTGATTAGGGTGAAAGAGGAGAGTGAAAAAAGCTGGCTTAAAGTTGGACATTAAAAGTAAATAAATAAAATAAACTAAGATCATGGAATCTGGTCCCATTACTTCATGGCTAACAGAAGGGGAAAAGGGGGAAAGAGTGGTAGATTTTATACTCTTGGACTCCCAAATCACTGTGGATAGTGACTGTCACCATGAAATTAGAAGACATTTGCCCCTTGGAAGAAATATGACAAACTTAGACAGTGTATTAAAAAGCAGAAGCAGAGGCATCACTTTGCCAACAACAGTTCAGATACTCAAGCTATGATTTTTCCAGTAGTCATGTATGGATGTCAGAGTTGGGCCATAAGGAAGACTTGATGTTGAAGAATTGACACTTTTGAAATTTAGTGCTGTAAAAGACTCTTAGTAATCCCTTGGTCTGCAAAGAGTTCAAACCAGTCAATCCTAAATGAAATCAACCCTGAATATTCAATGGAAGGACTGATGCTGAAGCTGAAACTCCAATTCTTTGGCCATCTGGTGTGAATAGCTAACTCTTTAGAAAAGACCCTGATGCTGAGAAAGATTGAGGGTAGGAGGGGAAGGGGGTGAGAGAATGAGATGGTTGCATGACATCATTGACTCAATGGACACAAGCTTGAGCAAACTCTAGGAGATACTGAGGGACAAGCAAAGCTGGTGTGCTGCAGTCCATGGGGTCACAAACAGTGAGATTCTCTCCTACATGTACCCAAATATATTTAAGGTTTCATTAGGAACCTGGAAATTATTATAAGTATTTTAATTTTTTAAATAAGTGATTATTTGTCAAATTTACGTCATAAAAAATATTACTACCTAGAGTTAAACATATAGCATAAACTACTGTTTATGAGAAATGATGTATCACTGGGGATTTCAAGCCATATCCATGAAGGTTGAGTTTATTCGTGCATGCTTAATCACTCAGTCGGAGAAGGCAGTGGCTCCCCACTCCAGTACTCTTGCCTGGAAAATCCCATGGATGGAGGAGCCTGGTAGGCCGCAGTCCATGGGGTCGCTAAGAGTCAGACATGACTGAGCGACTTCACTTACACTTTTCACTTTCATGCATTGGAGAAGGAAATGGCAACCCACTCCAGTGTTCTTGCCTGGAGAATCCCAGGGATGGGGGAGCCTGGTGGGCTGCCATCTATGGGGTCACACAGAGTCGGACACGACTGAAGTGACTTAGCAGTAGCAGTAATCACTCAATAATATCTAACTATTTGTGACTCTATAGAGAGACAAGAATACTGGAACATACTGTTATGCCCTCCTCCAAGGGATTGTCTCATTCCAGGCATCAAGCCTGTGCATTGGCAGGCAGGTTCTTTACCACTATTTCCACCTAGGAAGCTCAAACAATATATACCTAATATATATTTTATCATAGGTAAATGACACAACCAATTTGTGTCTTGGTTTCCACATCTAGAAATAATGATAATAACATGACTTAATTGTTAGAATGAAATGTGAACACTCATATAAAAATGTTTGACCTGGTAATAAAAGAATGATAATAACATGATTGAATTTTTACAATGAAATGTGAACACTCATATAAAAATGTTTGACCTGGTAATATATTTTAAAATGTCATTAGGAATATATTTTACAATTTGAAAGTCTCTATTTCCTAGTATACTTCAAAAGATAAATCTCAAATTCAAGAATTTAGGAAGGACATTGGAGAAGGCAATGGCAACCCTCTCCAGTACTCTTGCCTGGAAAATCCCATTGGCGGAGGAGCCTGGTAGGCTGTAGTCCATGGGGTCGCGACCAGTCAGACACGACTGAGTGACTTCACTTTCACTTTTCACTTTCATGCACTGGAGAAGGAAATGGCAACCCACTCCCAGTGTTCTTGCCTGGAGAATCCCAGGGATGGGGGAGTCTGGTGGGCTGCCATCTATGGGGTCACACAGAGTCGGACACGACTGAAACGACTTAGCAGCAGCAGCAGCAGCAGGAAGGACATATTTTTTTCAATATTCTGAAATTAAAGACACTCAGGTTATCAAAAACACTTCAACTATTCCAAAATTTAAAAAAAAAAAAAAGCTTTTTTTTAAATTTAAAAATTAATGTATTTGGAAAAATGGACTTTCCAGCAACTTGAGTACTATTAAAGAAATGAATTACAGCATCATTAAATTAACAAAAGGGAATTAAATTAAAATATAGCATTAGTAAAATTTACAGCACAAAACCCAGCAGGAGAAGTTTTTATTCTTAATTCTTTTAGAGTCAGTAACACCCAAGAATATAGAGCGCTTAATAAATCACAAGGTGTGTAAAATTAATGACTCAAAAGAGGCTTAAATCCTCAACTCATTAAAAAAAATCTGCCATTAATGTGAAAAATGCAAGTAAAGTGGATAGCTTGGAAGTCAAGAAGACCTTGTTGAATTACTTATTGACAAACAGAAAGTAACAAAGTATTTGGCTCCTCCTGAAATGAATGTGAATAAGCAGGATGCATAATGTGCATTCCAGAAGAAATTAAAAAAAATTTCTTACTCTGTTGAGTCGTATTTTAAAGCCAAGGAAGTGGACTCATTTATTAAATAGAACTGAGTGAAAGAGACACTAAACAATAAAAGATTTTAAAAGTGAACATAATGATAATAAATTAATATGGTAGATTAAATAGATAGAGAAACAATGGAAACAGTGGCAGACTTTCTTTTCTTGGGTTCCAAAATAACTGAAGATGGTGACTGCAGCCTTGAAATGAAAAGATACTTGCTTCAGAAGAAAAGCTATGACCAACCTAGACAGCGTATTAAAAAGAAGAGACATTATTCTGCTGACAAAAGTCTGTCTAGTCAAAGCTGCAGTTTTTCCAGTACTCATGTATGGATATGAAAGTTGGACAAGAAAGAAAGCTGAGTGCCAAAGAATTCATGCTTTTGAACTGTGATGTTGGAGAAAACTCTCGAAAGTCCCTTGGATTGCAAGAAGACCAAACCAGTCAAGTCTAAAGGAAGTCAGTCCTGAATATTCATTGGAAGGACTGATGCTGAACCCGGAGCTCCAATACTTTGGTCACCCAATGTGAAAAAATGACTTAGAAAAGACGCTGATGCTTGGAAAGATTGAATGTAGGAGGAGAAGGGGACGACAGAGGATGAGATGGCTGGATGGCATCATCAACTCAGTGGACATGAGTTTGAGCAAGCTCCTGGTGTTGGTGATGGAGAGGGAAGCTTGGCATGCTACAGTCCTTGGAGTCATAAACAGTCAGACATGACTAAGCAACTGAACTGAAACGAAACGAATTTTGAAAGAAAAATCAGATGCCCAGCTAATTAGATGTCAGATCACTTCAGTTCAGTCTCTCAGTCGTGTCCAACTCTTTGCAACCCCATGAATCGCAGCACACTAGGCCTCCCTGTCCATCACCAACTCCCGGAGTTCACCCAGACTCACACCCATTGAGTCAGTGATGCCATCCAGCCATCTCATCCTCTGTCGTCCCCTTCTCCTCCTGCCCCCAATCCCTCCCAGCATCAGAGTCTTTTCCAATGAGTCAACTCTTTGCATGAGGTGGCCAAAGTACTGGAGTTTCAGCTTTAGCATCATTCCTTCCAAAGAAATCCCAGGGCTGATCTCCTTCAGAATGGACTGGTTGGATCTCCTTGCAGTCCAAGGGACTCTCAAGAGTCTTCTCCAACACCATAGTTCAAAAGCATCAACTCTTTGGCATTCAGCCTTCTTCACAGTCCAACTCTCACATCCATACATGACCACAGGAAAAACTATAGCCTTGACTAGACAGACTTTTGTTGGCAAAGTAATGTCTCTGCTTTTCAATATGCTATCTAGGTTGGTCAAAACTTTTCTTCCAAGGAGTAAGCGTCTTTTAATTTCATGGCTGCAGTCACCATCTGCAGTGATTTTGGAGCCCACAAAAACAAAGTCTGACACTGTTTCCCCATCTATTTCCCATGAAGTGATGGGACCAGATGCCATGATCTTCGTTTTCTGAATGTTGAGCTTTAAGCCAATTTTTTCACTCTGCTCTTTCACCTTATTCAAGATGCTTTTTAGTTCCTCTTCACTTTCTGCCATAAGGGTGGTGTCATCTGCATATCTGAGGTTATTGATATTTCTCCTAACAATCTTGATTCCAGCTTGTGTTTCTTCCAGCCCAGCATTTCTCATGATGTACTCTGCATAGAAGTTAAATAAGCAGGGTGACAATATGCAGCCTTGACGGACTCCTTTTCCTATTTGGAACCAGTCTGTTGTTCCATGTCCAATTCTAACTGTTGCTTTCTGACCTACATATAAATTTCTCAAGAGGCAGGTCACATGGCCTCGTATTCCCATCTCTTTCAGAATTTTCCACAGTTTTTTTGTGATCCACACAGTCAAAGGCTTTGGCATAGTCCATAAAGCAGAAATATATGTTTTTTCTGGAACTCTCTTGCTTTTTCCATGATCCAGTGGATGTTGGCAATTTGGTCTCTGGTTCCTCTGCCTTTCCTAAAACTAGCTTTAACATCTGGAAGTTCACGGTTCATGTATTGCTGAAGCCTGGCTTGGAGAATTTTGAGCATTATTTTACTAGCATGTGAGATGAGTGCAATTGTGCGGTAGTTTGAGCATTCTTTGGCATTGCCTTTCTTTGGGATTGGAACGAAAACTGACTTTTTCCAGTCCTGTGGCCACTGCTGAGTTTTCCAACTTTGCTGGCATATTGAGTGCAGCACTTTCATGGCATCATCTTTCAGGATTTGAAATAGCTCAACTGGAATTCCATCACCTCCACTAGCTTTGTCCCTAGTGATGCTTTCTAAGACCCACTTGACTTTACATTCCAGAATATCTGGCTCTAGGTGAGTGATCACACCATCGTGATTATCTGGGTCATGAAGATCTTTTTTGTACAGTTCTTCTGTGTATTCTTGCCACCTCTTCTTAATATCTTCTGCTTCTGTTAGGTCCATACCATTTCTGTCCTTTATCGAGCCCATCTTTGCATGAAATGGTCCCTTGGTATCTGTAATTTTCTTGAACAGATCTCTAGTCTTTTCCATTCTGTTGTTTTCCTCTATTTCTTTGCATTGATTGCTGAGGAAGGCTTTCTTATCTCTTCTTGCTATTCTTTGGAACTCTGCATTCAGATGCTTATATCTTTCCTCTTCTCCTTTGCTTTTCACTTCTCTTCTTTTCACAGCTATTTTTAAGGCCTCCCCAGACAATCATTTTACTTTTTTTTTGCATTTCTTTTCCATGGGGATGGTCTTGATCCATGTCTCCTGTACAGTGTCATGAACCTCAGTCCATAGTTCATCAGGCACTCTATCTTTCAGATCTAGGTCCTTAAATCTATTTCTCACTTCCACTGTATAATCATCATGGATTTGATTAGGTCATACCAGAATGGTCTAGTGGTTTTTTCTACTTTCTTTAATTTCAGTCTGAATTTGGTAATAAGTAGTTCATGATCTGAGCCACAGTCTGCTCCTGGTCTTGTTTTTGCTGACTGTATAGAGCTTCTCCATCTTTGGCTGTAAAGAATATAATCAATCTGATTTCGGTGTTGACCATCTGGTGATGTCCTTGTGTACAGTCTTCTCTTGTGTTGTTGGAAGAGGGTGTTTGCTATGACCAGTGCATTTTCTTGGCAAAACTCTATTAATCTTTGCCCTGCTTCATTCTGTATTCCAAGGCCAAATTTGCCTGTTACTCCAGGTGTTTCTTGACTTCCTACTTTTGCATTCCAGTCCCCTATAATGAAAAGGACATAGACCTTGTCTTTAATCACCACTTGATGATTTCTTTACTATTCTCTATTACTCTATAGCAAACATGGTACTTAGATTATTGATAAATACATAAATACAACTAGTCAAAAACCAAAACCATTATCTATGCTGTTTCTTATCTTCTGAACAATGTTTTCCCTTTTTATTTTCTGCTAATTTGGGAAATTTTACCAACTCGTCTCCATCTTCTTTTTTGAGGCAGAAATATTGGGGACTCCTAGACTTTTCTTAAATTTGAAGAGTTCTGGCCATTCTCTTTGATAAGTCAGTTCTAAATCTGTCAAATCTATAAGAATGCTTATTATTAACTAAAATTATAAACAGGACCTAATCAATTAGCTTGTCTCAAGTTTACATATTCTCTTCATTAACTAAAGCCTATAGCAAATGACTGCTCAATAATACTTCTGACCTTGAATTGATTGCTCTGATATGTAGAATTTGTAAAAAATCCTCATAATCTTTAGGACAAAGTTCATCCTTTTGTATTCTAACATGGAGAGCAACATTAGCTACAGGCTTTTTCCTGTCCTAATTGACACTAGAAAGTGTGAAGGCAAGAGAGAATTAGGGATAGAAGAAATGACCTAAAAAGCCTTGAATAAATATTTGGGGAAACTGAAAACTAAGGTGAACTGCTATGGATCTTTATATCCTTTAAAAAAAAAAAAAATATATATATATATATATATATATATATCTGTTTGTTTATTTATACTATCATGGGTCTTAGTTTCAGCATGAAAGATCTTTTTTATTTGTTTTAGTTCCCTGACCAGGGATTGAACCTGGTGCCCCCTGCTTTGGGAGTGTGGAGCCTTAGCCACTGGACCAGCAGGGAAGTATCCTTTTTTAAACTCTCATTTTTATTTTTTTTAATTAATTAATTTATTTTTACTTTACAATATTGTATTGGTTTTGCCATACATCAACATGCATCCACCATGGGTGTACACATGTTCCCCATCCTGAACCCCCCTCCCACCTCCCTCCCCATACCATCATTCTGGGTCATCTTTATTTTTAATTAGAGGATAGTTGTTTTGCAATTATATTGGTTTCTGCCATATATAAACATGAATTAGCCCTAGGAATGTATATGTCTCCCATTCTTGAACCTCCTTGCCACTTCCCATACCATCCCACTCCTCTAAGTTACCATAGAGTACTGAGTTTGAACTCCCTACACCATACAGTAAATTTTTACTGGCTATTTAATTTTACATATTGTAATGTATATGTTTCAATGCTACTCTCTCAATTTGTCCCACCTACTTCTTCCCCTGCTGTCACCAGAAGTCTGATCTCTATCTTTGCGTCTCCATTGCTGCCCAGCAAATAGGTTTCTAAGTACCATCTTTCTAGGTTCCATGTATATGTGTTAATGTGCAATATTTGTCTTTCACTTTCTGACTTATGTCATTCTGTAAAATAGACTCTAGGTTCATCCATCTTATTAGAACTGAGTCAAATGTTTTCCTTTTTATGGCTGAACAATATCCTGTTGTGTATAGGTGCCACAGCTTCTTTATCCATTCATACATTGTTAGACATCTAGGTTTCTTCCGTGTTCTAGTTATTGTAAATAGTGCTGTGATGAACATTGGGTGCATGTGTCTTTTTCAACTATGGTTTATTCAGGGTATATGCCCAGTAGTGGAATTGTTGGGTCATATGGTAGTTTTATTCTCAGATTTTTAAGGATTTTTCATACTATTCTCCATAGTGGCTATATTAATTTGCATTCCCATTAACAGTGCAAGAGGGTTTGCTTTTTCCTATACTCTCTCTAGCATTTATTGTTTGTATATTTTAGGCCATTGAGACTAGTGTGAGGTGATAGCTCATGTGGTTTTGATTTGCATTTCTCTAATAATGAGCAATATTAAGTGTATTTTCATGTGTGTATTAGCCATCTGTATGTCTTCTTTGGAGAAATGTCTGTTCAGGTCTTCTGCCCACTTTTTGATTGGGTTGTTTACTTTTCTGGTACTGAGCTGTATGAACTGCTTGCATATTTTTGAGATTAATTCTTTGAAACTTATTTCATTTCCTATTATTTTCTCCTATTCTGAGGGTTGTCTTTTTACCTCATTTATAGTTTCCTTCATTGTGCAACAGTTTTTGTTTTATTAGGTGCCACTTGTTTATTTTTGTTTTTATTTCCATTACTCTAGGAGGTGGATCATAGCAGATCTTTCTTTGGTTTATATCAAAGAGTGTTCTGCTTATGTTTTCCTTTAAGAGTTTTATAGTTTCTATCTTATATTTATGTCTTTAATCCATTTTGAGTTTATTTTTCTGTGTTGTGTAAGGAAGTGTTCTAATTTCATTCTTTCACATGTTGCTGTCCAACCTACCAATAATAACAAAAAGCAAAGCTGAGAAACTTACTGTGTATAAAATTTGTCAATCTTGTTAACATCTTTCTATACCAACAATAAAACAATAAATGATATAATTCAATAGATACTAATTTATTTCAAATAACAATCAAAGCAACAAATTCTTTATGAAATACATAAGAATGAACTTAACCCTAAAGATACAAGTCTTATGCACAGAGTTGGAAAACTTAAAAGTTTTGGGAGGTGTTTGATATTCTTGGATGAGTAGACATTATAAAGATGTCAATTATCCACAGTTAGCCCTCTCTCTCTCCTGACATTACACATCTGTCCCACAGGCAAAATATATCCACTTCATTTTTAATCTCCCAAAAGAATTCCATGAGAGGATGAGCTTAAGCACAAATCTTTTCATCTAAATCTAAATCTTATTATCTAAGTTTTTAAAACAGTTTGGATGAAGCTCCTGTGCTTAATCCATTCTGGGGTACTATATTTTAAAATCTGAACTTGTGTAATTAAAGGTTTGCCCCCAAAGCCTCAGCATACATTGGTGTAACAGGTATGGGATAACACTAAAAGACATTTTTGTTTAAAAAGTGGGAATATGGAAGGTAAAAGAGTCACCTGCTGCTACTGCTGCTAAGTCACTTCAGTCGTGTCCGACTCTGTGTGATCCCATAGACGGCAGCCCACCAGGCTCCCCCGTCCCTGGGATTCTCCAGGCAAGAACACTTGGAGTGGGTTGCCATTTCCTTCTCCAATGCATTAAAGTGGAAAATGAAGTCGCTCAGTCGTGTCTGACTCTTTGCGACCCCATGGACTGCAGCCCACCAGGCTCCTCCGTCCATGGGATTTTCCAGGCAAGAGTATTGGAGTGGGGTGCCACTTTAAAATCCAGTCAAGTAAACTTCCACTGAAGTTATCTTATTAGGTTTCAAGGGTTTGGAATAATCTCCCTCTGGGTCTCTCAGCTCTGTCCACTTGGCTTTTCTCTTCTTCCTCTGGACTCTCAACTCCATCTGCTGCATCAGCCTTCCTTTTTCATAATAACAACTGTTAGCAACTGAGTAGTTTTATCAGTCAACTTTCTGCCATTAGATTTTAGACTCCCAACGTGCTAAGTAACTTCAGTTATGTCTGACTCTTTGTGACCCTATGAACTGTAGCCCAAAAGGCTGTTCTGTCCATGGGATCTTCCAGGTAAGAATACTCGAATGGGTTATTATGCCCTCCTCCAGAAGATCTTCCCAATCCAGGGACTGAACCCACGTCTCTTATGTCTTCTGCCTTAGCAGGCCTGTTCTTTACCACTACTACCACCTGGGAAGCTGGAATCCCAATAGTTTCCTTTTATTTTGTATTATTTTCTTTTCCCCATTTACCCCAAGCTGGAAGCATGTCTACTAATAAAAATTTCCCTTTATTTTGCAGTTTCTTTGTAAATGTAAATTTCACCAAATTGCAACCCCTTAAATAAAAGCCACACTCATAAATCTTTTGAGGATAATCCTTTATCTTGAACTACTATGGAGATATCTTTCTTAGAGGTCTGCTGGTTGAATTGATAAAGTCTGTGAAACAAAACCTTAACCTCTTGAAAGAGCCTTTGTGCCACTGTACACACTGATATTATGATCTTTCTGAGTTTTTAGCAAAAGTCTGTACAGTCACACTTTCATATATTCCTTATGCCACTTAAATTTACCACTTAGTTTTAGCATTTTGCTATATGGATAGACTGATAATCTTCTAAATCATCACATACTGGTTTGCTTTTTTTTTTTTTAACAGTTCTTCCTTCTATTTACTCTTTTTTATTTTTTTTTTCTCATTTTACTATGAGCAGTGAAATAAACTAGGTCAAACCTTTGAAATTTTATTTAGAAATATCCTCTCATCAATATTTACTACAATATTTTATTATAAATTCTGCTATTTACATAAACATAGTAGAAAAATTTCCCCAACTTTTTCTTACCATAAAGCATGGATGTCCTGTCTTCTACTTTCTAATCCTTACTTTTTTATTTCCTATTGAGTCCTTTTTAATCACATCACCCCAGATTTCTAATAACAGTCTATATCTTGTGATATAGACTTTTTAGAGATGATTTTCTCAAAGATGCTTTAGTACTTCTTCATGTTTTGCCTGCTCTTCTAAAGCTTCACTGGTAGTACCTTTAAAATACATATTCATACAATTTCCTGGAGTGGGAAATGGCAACCCACTCCAATAATCTTGTCTGCATAATTCCACTGACAGAGGAGAATGGCACATTATAGCCAATAGGGTTGCAAAGAATCAAACACAACTGATAACACATACATGCACTAATAGTTTGTTCATGAAAACATAGGGTTTCCTTATGGTCTTCAAAATTATTCCATTTCCAACCCACTATCCAATTTCAAAGTGTTATTTACATATGCAAAATCTTTTTATATAATATAGCCTAACCAGGAAAAATGATGTAACACAAAATTTATTTTATAATATGGTATTGAATGTCTCATGTGATTTATTGAATACTGTACTCAAAATGAAAAATGGTTGTATGTCAGTTGTTTATCCCTTGATCACATGGCTGACTGAAATCTGTGGCTCACTGTAGCTGCCTAGCTTCAATAGATAGAGTATCATACAATGTAGCCTGGAAAAAGATCAAAATTTAAAATCCAAAGTACAATTTCTACTGACCATGTACCACATTGGTACCATTGTAGTTGACTGACAAAACATTGTAAGTCGGGGACAGTCTGTAATGAAAATCTTTACCAACAAAAGTCCGTCTAGTCAAGGCTATGGTTTTTCCAGTGGTCATGTGTGGATGTGAGAGTTGGACTGTGAAGAAAGCTGAGCACTGAAGAATGGATGCTTTTGAACTGTGGTGTTGGAGAAGACTCTTGAGAGTCCCTTGGACTGCAAGGAGATCCAACCAGTCCATTCTGAAGGAGATCAGTCCTGGGTGTTAATTGGAAGGACTGATGCTGAAGCTGAAACTCCAATACTTTGGCTACCTCATGCGAAGAGTTGACTCATTAGAAAATACCCTGATTCTGGGAGGGATTGGGGGCAGGAGGAGAAGGGGATGATGGAGGATGAGATAGCTGGATGGCATCACCGACTTGATGGACATGGGTTTGGGTGAGCTCCAGGAGTTGGTGATGGACAGGGAGGTCTGGCATGCTGCAATTCATGGGGTCGCAAAGAGTCAGACACGACTGAGTGACTGAACTGAACTGAACTGAGAGCCTTCCACTGCACTTCCTTCAGTATTGAACTCCAAAGCCTTATTATTTATTTCCTACAAACTGTGTGTGTGTGTGTGTGTGTGTGTTTCTATATAATTAGAAACAAATTTCTCATTTTACCAAAGCAGTTTTAACTCCACATCTCTTCAATTTATTGTTTCCCATATATTTTAAAATATGTAAAAAGCATTTGCTGTAAATTCAAATATTTTAATATAATTACATTATGTTTATTATCAAACTCAGGCTCAATTGCTTGTTTCAATAATTGAAAGACAAGTGTTGGTCAAAAAGAAAAGACTGACTTATTCAAGAAGCCAACAACCAGGGAAGAACTTAGAATTATGTACAAGAAAAAACTCTGAAGATTCTGTGCAACTGTGAAATTTTTAAAAGGAGAAATAGGAGGCGTATCACAGTTAAACATTGTGGGGCAGGAGCGGAGAGAGAGCAGACAGAGTTGTGATCTTCCATTGTTTGCTCACATTCTTCTGATTGGTTGGTGGAGAGATAGCAGACCTGTGTTCCAGGGCTGTTGAGTTCAGTTCAGTCACTCAGTTGTGTGCTGCTACTTTTTGTGACTCCATGGACAGCAGCATGTGAGGCTTTCCTGTCCATCATCTACACCAGAAGCTTTCTCAAGCTCATATCTATCAAGTCGGTTATGCCATCCAACCATCTCATGCTCTAGTGTGCCTTTCTCCTCATGCCTTCCATCTTTCCCAACATAAGGGTCTTTTCCAAGGAGTCAGTTCTTCACATCAAGTGGCCAAAGGATTGGTGCTTCAACTTCAGCATCAGTCCTTCCAAAGAATATTCAGGACTAACTTCCTTTAGAATTGACTGGTTTGATCTTGCACTCCAAGGGACTCTCAAGGGTCTTCTTCAACAGCACAGTTCAAAAGCATCAATTCTTTGGTGCCAGCTTTCTTTATAGTCCAACCCTCACATCCATACCTGACCACTGGAAAAACCATAACTTCGACTAGATGGACCTTTATTGGCAAAGTAATGTCTCTGCTTTTTAATGTGCTATCTATATTGGTCATAGCTTTTCCTTCAAGGAACAAGTATCTTTCAGTTTCATGTCTGCAGTCACCATAGGCAAAGATTTTGGAGCATCCCCCAAAATAAAGTCTGTAACTGTTTCCATTGTTTCCCCATCTATTTACCATGAAGTAATGGGACCAGATACCATGATCTTAGTTTTTTTTTTTTTTTTTGAAAGTACTATTTCATTTATTTTTTTAAATTTTATTTTATTTTTAAACTTCACATAATTGTATTAGTTTTGCCAAATATCAAAATGAATCCGCCACAGTTATACATGTGTTCCCCATCCTGAACCCGCCTCCCTCCTCCCTCCCCATTCCATCCCTCTGGGTTGTCCCAGTGCACCAGCCCCAAGCATCCAGTATCGTGCATCGAACCTGGACTGGCAACTCGTTTCATACATGATATTTTACATGTTTCAATGCCATTCTCCCAAATCTTCCCACCCTCTCCCTCTCCCAGAGTCCAAATTGAATGTTGAGTTTTAAGTCAGCTTTTTCACTCTCCTCCTTCATTTTTGTGAAGAGGCTCCTCAGTTCATCTTTGCTTTCTGTCATAAGGGTGATGTCATATTCATATCTGAGGTTATTGATAGACAAAGTGCCTGAGGAAGTGAAAGTGAAGTTACTCAGTCATGTCCGACTCTTTGCGACCCCATGGGCTGCAGCCTACCAGGCTCCTCTGTCTATGGGATTTTCCAGGCAAGAGTACTGCAGTGGGTTGCCATTGCCTTCTCCGAGCTGTTTTCCCTAGTTTCTTCAATTTAAGTCTGTATTTGGCAATAAGGTATTGTGGTTGGCCTGAAGTTATCATCCTCCCTGGGACTGGGTCCTTTGTTGCTACAAAAGAATTCAAAGATTATCTATATCTATATCCTTATCTATATCTATATACCTGTCTTCCTATCAGGTGGCTACAGAATATTCAGGGTTCATTGCCTTTAGGATCGATTGGTTCAATCCTCTTGCTGGCCAAGGGACTCTCAAAAGTATTCTTCAACATCACAGGTAAAAAGCATCAACTCCTTGGAGCTCATCCTTCTTTATGGTCCAACTCTCACATCCATACATGACTACTGAAAAAAGTATAGATTTGACTCTAGAGAACTTTGTTGGCAAAGTAATCTCTCTGCTTTTTCATACACTGTCTAGGTTTATCACAGCTTTTTTTCCAAGGGTCAAGCATCTTTTAATTGTATATTTATATTACACATAATATACATAAATAATTATATATGTGTGTATATATATATATATATATATATATATATATATACCCTTGAGGAGGAAGCAGGACCCTGCTTTATCACTGCACTGTTTTCTTAATTGCTTCTGAGTTTTTGCTGCAGTCCCTCATCTTTCTGTTTAACAACTGCTTGCATCTGCCCTCTGGAACTCAGAGATGGTCAGAAACTTTGAAGGAAGCCTATTCTGCACAAATAAGAAATGGGTGACATGGAAATACAGAAAGTATTTGTACCCAGGAGGGCTCCACAGGGTCCTACTCAGTTTTATCTTCCTTACTCCAGACTTTTTAAATGCTTTGCTGTTTTCCTGCTATAATTTTCCATTATTCAGTTCAGTTCAGTTCAGTCGCTCAGTCGTGTCCAACTCTTTGCAACCTCATGAATCGCAGCACGCCAGGCCTCCCTGTCCATCACCAACTCCCGGAGTTCACTCAGACTCACTTCCATCGAGTCAGTGATGCCATCCAGTCATCTCATCCTCTGTCGTCCCCTTCTCCTCCTGCCCCCAATCCCTCCCAGCATCAGAGTCTTTTCCAATGAGTCAACTCTTCTCATGAGGTGGCCAAAGTACTGGAGTTTCAGCTTCAGCATCATTCCTTCCAAAGAAATCCCAGGGCTGATCTCCTTCAGAATGGACTGGTTGGATCTCCTTGCAGTCCAAGGACTCTCAAGAGTCTTCTCCAACACCACAGTTCAAAAGCATCAATTCTTCAGCGCTCAGCCTTCTTCACAGTCCAACTCTCACATCCATACATGACTACAGGAAAAACCATAGCCTTGACTATGAAAGGTTGTTGTTGAGTTACGCGAATACACCGGGATTCTTGGCCGCTGGAGAAGAATTCAATCCGGGGCCAGAGACGAGGCTTGATTGCTCAGAGCTTTTGTGTAATAAAGTTTTATTAAAGTATAAAGGAGATAGAGAAAGCTTCTGACATAGGCATCGAAAGGGGGCAGAAAGAGTATGCCCCTGCTAGTCTTCAGCTGGATGTTATATAGTCACTAGCAGTCTGTTAATGAAAGAAAGGAATGTCTTATAATTCAGAATAGCACCAGGCCCCTCGCCCATAAGATGCATTTTGGGATAATCTTGGTCCATAAAATAATTAACTTGAATCTTAAAGAAGGGCAGACCACCATACAAATAGTTTCATTTACATAGATTAGGGGAACAATAGCTGAGTATAACATACTGGTTTGTCAAGTAGGTTTTGGGCCCAGAGGCGGAACCGACTTGGAGACCGAGTTTGGGGTAAAGGCGTAGTACATTAGCATAGCTTAAGACAAACATTTCCATAAGAAAAAGGCATTGGTTATCTCTAGGCTCAAGAATAGCTAACTTCAGGTGAAACCAGGTGTCATTATGGCAACAGTATTTTAAGAGAAACCTCTCTTTAAATTTGTATAGAGAAGGAAAAAAATATTGCTAGTTTGTTTCCTCCTGCCGCTTAAGAGAGATAAAAATGTCTGACACTTGCAGGCTATTTCCTCCATTTGGAGACCCCTGGCCTTCCTACCTGTTACCCTCTCAACTAGACGAACCTTTGTTGGCAAAGTAATGTCTCTGCTTTTCAATGTGCTATCTAGGTTGGTCATAACTTTCCTTCCAAGGAGTAAGCGTCTTTTAATTTCATGGCTGCAGTCACCATCTGCAGTGATTTTGGATGCCAAAAAAATAAAGTCTGACACTGTTTCCATTGTTCCCTCATCTATTCCCCATGATGTGATGGGACCAGATGCCATGATATTTGTTTTCTGAATGTTGAGCTTTAAGCCAACTTTTTCACTCTCCACTTTCACTTCTTAGTTCCTCTTCACTTTCTGCCATCAGGGTGGTGTCATCTATATATCTGAGGTTATTGATATTTCTCCCGGAATCCTTGATTCCAACTTGTGCTTCATACAGTCCAGCGTTTCTCATGATGTACTCTGCATAGAAGTTAAATAAGCAGGCTGACAATATACAGCTTTTATGTACTCCTTTTCCTATTTGGAACCAGTCTGTTGTGCCATGTCCAGTTCTAACTGTTGCTTCCTGACCTGCATATAGGTTTCTCAAGAGGTAGGTCAGGTGGTCTGGTATTCCCATCTCTTTCAGAATTTTCCACAGTTTATTGTGATCCACACAGTCAAAGGCTTTGGCATAGTCAATAAAGCAGAAATAGATATTTTTCTGGAACTCTCTTGCGTTTTCCATGATCCAGTGGGTGTTGGCAATTTGATCTCTCGTTCCTCTGCCTTTTCTAAAACCAGCTTGAACTTCAGGAAGTTCACGGTTCATATATTGCTGAAGCCTGGCATGGAGAATTTTGAGCATTACTTTACTAGCGTGTGAGATGCGTGCAGTTGTGCGGTAGTTTGAGCAGTCTTTGGCATTGCCTTTCTTTGGGATTGGAATGAAAACTGACCTTTTCCAGTCCTGTGGCCACTGCTGAGTTTTCCAAATTTGCTGGCATATTGAGTGCAACACTTTCACAGCATCATCTTTCAGGATTTGAA
This sequence comes from Bubalus kerabau, assembly GCF_029407905.1. Taxonomy (NCBI): domain Eukaryota; kingdom Metazoa; phylum Chordata; class Mammalia; order Artiodactyla; family Bovidae; genus Bubalus; species Bubalus kerabau. The sequence continues at coordinate 38,713,934 of NC_073635.1, forward strand.
ATAACTCAACTGGAAGTCCATCACCTCCACTAGCTTTGTTGGTAGTGATGCTTTCTAAGGCCTACTTGGCTTCACATTCCAGGACGTCTGGCTCTAGGTGAGTGATCACACTATCGTGATTATCCGGGTCGTGAAGATCTTTTTTGTATAGTTCTTCTCTGTATTCTTGCCATCTCTTTTTAATATCATCTGCTTCTGTTAGGTCCACACAATTTCTGTCCTTTATCGAGAACATCTTTGCATGAAATGTTCCCTTGGTATCTGTAATTTTCTTGAACAGATCTCTAGTCTTTCCCATTCTGTTGTTTTCCTCTATTTCTTTGCATTGATCATTGAGCAAGGCTTTCTTATCTTTCCTTTCTATTCTTTGGAACTCTGCATTCAGATGCTTGTATCTTTCATTTCCTCCTTTGCTTTTCACTTCTCTTCTTTTCACAGCTATTTGTATGGCCTCCCCAGACAGTCATTTTGCTTTTTTGCATTTCTTTTCCATAGGGATGGTCTTGATCCCTTCCTCCTGTACAATGTCACGAACTTCATTCCATAGTTCATCAGGCACTCTATCTATCAGATCTAGGCCCTTACATCTATTTCTCACTTCCACTGTATAGTCATAAGGGATTTGATTTCAGTCATATCTGAATGGTCTACTGGTTTTCCCTACTTTCTTCAATTTAAGTCTGAATTTGGCAATAAGGAGTTCAAAATCTGAGCCACAGTCAGCTCCTGGTCTTGTTTTTGCTGACTGTATAGAACTTGTCCATCTTTGGCTGCAAAGAATATAATCAATCTGATTTTGGTGTTGACCATCTGGTGATGTCCATGTATAGACTCTTCTCTTGTGTTGTTGGAAGAGGGTGTTTGTTATGACCAGTGCATTTTCTTGACAAAACTCTATTAGTCTTTGCCCTGCTTCATTCCGTATTCCAAGGCCAAATTTGCCTGTTACTCCAGGTGTTTCTTGACTTCCTACTTTTGCATTCCAGTCCCCTATAATGAAAAGGACATCTTTGTTGGGTGTTAGTTCTAAGAGGTCTTGTAGGTCTTCATAGAATCGTTCAACTTCAGCTTCTTCAGCGTTATTGGTTGGGGCATAGGCTTGGTTTACTGTGATATTGAATGGTTTGCCTTGGAAACGAACAGAGATCATTCTGTCATTTTTGAGATTGCATCCAAGTACTGTATTTCGAACTCTTTTGTTGACCATGATGGGTACTCCATTTCTTCTGAGGGATTCCTGCCAACAGTAGTAGATATAATGGTCATCTGAGGTAAATTCACCCATTCCAGTCCATTTCAGTTCGCTGATTCCTAGAATCTCTACATTCACTGCTGCCATCTCTTGTTTGACCACTTCCAATTGCCTTGATTCATGGACCTGACATTTCAGGTTCTTATGCAATACTGCTCTTTACAGCATCGGACCTTGCTTCTATCACCAGTCACATCCACAGCTGGGTATTGTTTTTGCTTTGGCTCCATCCCTTCATTCTTTCTGGAGTTATTTCTCCACTGATCTCCAGTAGCATATTGGGCCCCTACTGACCTGGGGGGTTCCTCTTTCAGTATCCTATCATTTTGCCTTTTCATACTGTTCATGGGGTTCTCAAGGCAAGAATACTGAAGTGGTTTGCCATTCCCTTCTCCAGTAGACCACATTCTGTCAGATCTCTCCATCATGACCCGCCCATCTTGAGTGGCCCAACAGGCATGGCTTAGTTTCATTGAGTTAGACAAGGCTGTGGTCCTCGTGTGATTAGATTGACTAGTTTTCTGTGAGGATGGTTTCAGTGTGTCTGCCCTCTGATGCCCTCTTACAACACCTACCGTCTTACTTGGGTTTCTCTTATCTTGGGCATGGGGTATCTCTTCACAGCTGTTCCATCAAAGTGCAGCCATTGCTCCTTACCTTGGACGAGGAGTATCTCCTCACCGCTGCCCTTCGAGACCTTCAACGTGGGATAGCTCCTCTAGGCCCTCCTGTGCCTGTGCAGCCAAGGCTCTTTGGACGTGGGGTTAATCCTCCCAGCCGCCACCCCTGCCCTCGGGCATGGGGTTGGTCCTCCCGGCTGCCACCCCTTACCTCGGACATAGGGTAGCTCCTCTTGGCCACCCCTAATATATCAGATCATATATTAAGTAACTTTCATTTCCAAGATGCTTCTGCTCCAATACGTCTGATTGATATCTGAGTGTTCTTTTGATGCAAAGACAGCATTCCTTCTATAATTTCATAACCGTTACTCATAATTTATTCATTTATATTTACTGTATTGTGTGTGTTTTCTTCTTTATTTTTCTTGACATTGTAAGAAGAATTGAATTTCAAATAATTATTTCTAGTATTCACATTTATGAAAACATTTTAGTTAAGGCCTTAAAATCCATTTATACTTTTTCTGGGTTTGGAAAGTGAGGATAAAATCTTGACCCCTCAGAATAATTGAAGTTCTACTTTATTGATTTCTAATATGTAGCATTACTATTGCCATGCTGAGGTCAGTTGTTCCCTTGTTTTATTGACGTTGTCCTCTTCGTTTATCTCTGGAAGCTTTAGTGTCTTTTTTTTTTTTTTTTTTAATCTCTGTTGTGATAGTTTTTGGCAGTTTTTGTTATTTTCTCATTATGCCAGGCACTCTATGGAACTGTTAATTATCTCTGATATAATACAAATAAAAAAAATGTTTTAGTTGAACTGGACTCTTAGTAGCAAAATGTTTACATTTAAAAACAAAACAAAAAAAACAGCTGAGCACTGGTACTATCTTTATTGGGATTCCCTGTTGGGTCAGCTGTACAGAATCTACCTGTAGTGCAGAAGACATGGGTTCAATCCCTGGGCCATGAAGATTCTCTGGAAAAGGAAACAGTGATCCACTCCAGTATTTTTGCCTGGGAAACGCCATAGACAGAGGAGACTGGAAAGCTATCCAAGAGTCCAACACAAGTTAATGACTAAATCACCACCACCACCACCATTAATTCAAGTACTGGATGCTTAAGTGGAGGCAAAGGAATAAGCTCATAAAATAAGCATATAGAAATAGAAAATGCCCAGAATTTTCCAAAAATAAGAACATCATTTAAGTCATTTATAAAAGTAAAAGTGAAACAAAAAAGTCACACCTTAATCCAGAATGCAAGTAATAATATATTTTATTTAATAGAGAATAAATTAATAGCTATTTTTATTCCTTTAGTTCCTTTAAAAAAAGTTTAATTTATGGGAAAAAATATTAAATTCATAAAATTGGATAAATATTAAAGTTATTAAGTAAGGTTGGTTTATTAGGAAAGCTTAAAAATCTATATCTTGAGGAGAACAAGATAGCAGGGGAGTAGGTGGATGTGGAGTACATCTCTCTCCATGCATGCGTAAGGAATACATTTATAGCTGAGAGCTGGCAGGAGTCCCTGATCACTGGAAAGGAATATACAGATCCATGCAAAACTTGGTAGGATGAAAGAAGGAAAGGAAAAGAGGATGAGAGTGAGCAGGACTGGGCCTGCACCAGGGAAGTGGGGGAAATTGAAAGGGGTGAGGTCCCCACATTGAAGCCATTATTTGGGACAAAGGGGAAGCATTTTAGTCTGTTGGACAGTGCAACAGATGATTTGTGTCAATCTGAATGGAGTGAGAAATAGTAAGACAATTCATGCTCCAACCCTACTTACCACAGATAGGAACACAGTTCCCTAGAATGTGCTGTGGCTGGGAGCTGGAGTGTAGGGATTGGAGAGAAATCCCAGGGTGAGGACTGTTGTTGATTGTAGAGAGATGTCCCAAGGGGACATAAAGAAGGACACTGTGGTGGGAAGTGCCTTTGGAGAAAAGTCTGGCAGTCAAGGAGCCAGGGCAATACTGCTGAGTCTCATGCAGGAGTGGAGCCATCACTGTAGCCTATCTCTTCCCACATACCAATGCCAGTAGCTGACCAATAAAGACCCTGGAGAGGGTGTCCCTTTGAGTGCCTGACATGCTGACAAATAGTAAAGGACTCCAGTCAGGGGGAACTTTTGACTGCCTACTGTGCCAAGCAATATAGAAAGACAAGCCAGGGAGCCCCTTTGAATACCAGCTTCCAAAGCTAGAAAAAGACTCTAGTAGTGCCATATCTCCTGTGCCTATACACTTGATGCCACCAGGGACCCCATGAATCAAGCAGCTGCACCATCTCCCTGGTCTATCCTCACTAGGGCAGAACTGCCAGAGACTACAGAAAAATATCTAATAGTACCATATCTCTTGCACCACCTGTGCCACCAGCTCCCCTGTGTACATGGCCCTACCAAGGTCACCATGATATAAGCAACTGTACTGTCTCAATGCCTAGTCCTTACTGGGGCAGACACAAGTTCCCCAGGGCAACTTCAGGAGCTAACTCCTGTGGATGACCCACATTCAGAGACGGGGATAAAATCACTAATGAATTCTAGGGGCAGAAAGGCTAAGGAAGAGGATCAAAACCTTTCCACCAGTTGTACAAGCTACAGATTAAATCAACACAATCAACTAGGTAGACTCTGTGTCTAAGGGATATATAAAAGGACAATTAGAGTTCCCACAAAAGAAAATTCCCTATCTCTGACAGTTGTGGACTTTGGAGATAAGAATAAGCGAGAATAGGGCCAGATTAGAGTCTGACCTCTCTCCACAGCAGGTCCAGAGACAAGCCCAGTATTGGAGGGCCTCCTAGGGAGGTGAAGGTGGACTGTGAGTCACAGTGAGGGAAATGACAGTGATAACTGAAATCCAAGAAAGCATTTATTATTATTCTTATCATTTGATTTGTTCTATTATTGTTTCTGGATTTCTTTTTTTCTTATTTTTTTCTCTATTACTGTCATTGTTTTTATTATTATCATTATTAACTCTATTTACACTTTTGAGAGTTTTCTTTTCATCACACATTTTATTTCCTTTATATACTTCTACCCCTATGTTTGCTTTCTGTGGCTGTTCCCCCCACCCCTTTGGTTTTCTTATAGCTCTTTTCCTGTTGTAGTTATTCTTTAATATGTTAGTCTTTTTTTTTTTTTAATATATACTTCTATTTCACTTTGCTTTTTAAATTTTTTTCCCTTTTCTTTATTTTATTTTATTTTTGTTGTTGTTGTTGTTGTTGATTTTATTCCTTGGTACTCTGCTTTGGTCTTCTTTTCTGGCTTGTTTTAGATGATTTTTGGTTTTAATTTCTCAATAGCATTTTTGTTTTCTTTATTCACTGTATCACTCTCTTACTTTACTTTTTTTTGAACTGTTTTCATTTTGTTTGTGTGTGTGTATGTTCCTTTGATTTTGTTATTATTTTCTGATTTTGCTTTTACCATTTGCCTGGGGTTCGTTTTTTGCTTCTTGTTTTTTCTTTTTTATTATTTTTGTTTTGGGGTGTTTGTTTTAATGCTCTTTAATGCCATAACAAACTGCTTTTGGGATCTTGTTTCTCTGGCCAGAGATTGGGCCTCAGCATCTAGAGTGGGAGCACTGAGTCTGGGACACTAGATATCCTGAGAACTTCCTACTCCAGGGACTATTAATTAGTGAAAACTCTTATAAGGCCTCTACCTGTATCTAACACCTAGCATTCCCAAATGCTAGCAGCAGTACCCTATGCAGAACACCTCACACAAACAAAAAAAGCAAGTTATAGTCAAAGTACTGAAAGGGAAAACTCTACAATCAAGATTACTCTACCAGAAAGGATCTCATTCAAAATAGATGGAGAAATCAAAAGCTTTAGAGACAAGCAAAAGTGAAGAGAATTTAGCATCACCAAGCCAGCTTTACAACAAATATTAAAAGGACTTCTATATGCAGGAAACACAAGAGAAGGAAATGACCTACAAAACAAATGCAGAACAAGAAAATGGCAATAAGAACGTATATATCAATACTTATTTTAAATGTAAATGGGTTAAACACTACAAGAAAAAGAAAAACTGTCTGATGGATAGACAAGCAAGACCCATAAATATGCTGTTTACAAGGGGTCCATTTCAAACCAAGAGACATATACAGACTGAAAGTAAGAGGATATAAAAAGATAAAGGAAATCTGTAGTAGCAATTCTTATATCAGATAAAATAGACTTTAACATAAAGAATATTAGAATAGATAAGGGAGGATGGTACATAAATGTATTTAGAAGGAATGTCCTTAAGATATTAAGTAAGTCCATCTTGTCTAATGTATCATTTAAAGTTTGTGTTTTGTTATTAATTTTCTGTTTTGTTTTGTTTTTTTCCCTTAAATCTGTCCATTGGTATAAGTGGGGTGTTAAGGTCTACAAATAGACCACGTTTTGGGTCATAAGTCAAACTTCAGTGAGTTTAAGAAAATTGAAATCACATCAAGTATCTTTTCTGATCACAATGCTGTGAGACTAGATATTAATTTCATGAAAAAAGGAAAACTGTAAAAAACACAAACACATGGAGATTAAACAGTATGTTTCTAAATAACCAATGCATTACTAAAGGAATAAAAAGAAATTTTAAAAATGCTAGAAATAAATGACAATGAAAACATGATGACTCAAACCTATTGGATTCATCAAAAGTAGTTCTAAGAAGAAAATATATAGCAATACAATCCTACCTCAAGAAACAAAAAAAAAAATCGAATAGAAAACCTAAATTTATACCTAACACAACTGGAAAAAGAAGAGCACACACACACACACACACACACACACACACACAAATAAACACAAAGTTAGTAGAGAAATAAACCATAAAGACTGAGTAGAAATAAATAATAAAGACTGTGTAGAAATAAATGAAAAAGAAATGAAAGAAACAATAGCAAAGATAGGTAAAATTAAAAGGTGGTTCTTTGAGAAGATAAACAAAATTGACAAACCATTTTCCAGGCTCACCAAGAAAAGGAGAATGTGATTTTCCTTCTATTTGAACTTAAGTCAGTCTATATACATTTTGTCAGAAAAGATCTTCAAAAAAGATATTCATGAACCAGATAATCATGTGGTGTGATCGCTCACCTAGAGCCAGACATTCTAGAATGTGAAGTCAAGTCATCATTATGAACAAAGCTAGTGGTGGTGATGGAATTCCAGTTGAGCTATTTCAAACCCTGAAAGATGATGCTGTGAAAGTGCTGCACTAAATATGCCAGCAATTTTAGAAAATGCAGCAGTGGCCACAGGACTGGAAAAGGTCAGTTTTCCTTGCAATCCCAAAGAAAGGCATTGCCAAAGAGTTCTATTTTATTTTCTAGAATGAAATATAGCATTTGATTTTAGTTTGAACTGGCTGTCATTTACAATGGATTTGGTATACACTGGGGAGAATGTCAAGGAAGTCATAAGTAACAATTAGAAAGTCAGATTTTGAATATATAGTACAATTTTAAGTGATCTCAAAAGATTTATACCAGTACTTGAATTAAAGTCTGAGAATATTTTAATATACAGTAAATTGAATTATACTATTTATGTAGGCTTCAGCAGTACGTGAACCGTGAACTTCCTGATGTTCAAGCTGGTTTTAGAAAAGGCCAAAGAACCAGAGATCAAATTGCCAACATCCGCTAGATCATGGAAAAAGCAAGAGAGTTCCAGAAAAACATCTATTTCTGCTTTATTGACTATGCCAAAGCCTTTGACTGTGTGGATCACAATAAACTGTGGAAAATTCTGAAAGAGATGGGACTACCAAACCACCTGATCTGCCTCTTGAGAAATTTGTATGCAGGTCAGGAAGCAGCAGTTAGAACTGGACATGGAACAGCAGACTGGTTCCAAATAGGAAAAGGAGTTCGTCGAGGCTGTATATTGTCACCCTGCTTATTTAACTTATATGCAGAGTACATCATGAGAAACGCTGGACTGGAAGAAACACAGGCTGGAATCAAGATTGCCGGGAGAAATATCAATAACTTCAGATATGTAGATGACACCACCTTATGGCAGAAAGTGAAGAGGAACTCAAAAGCCTCTTGATGAAAGAGAAACTGGAGACTGAAAAAGTTGGCTTAAAGCTCAACATTCAGAAAACTAAGATCATGGCATCCGGTCCCATCACTTCATGGGAAATAGATGGGGAAACAGTGGAAACAGTGTCAGACTTTATTTTTGGGGGCTCCAAAATCACTGCAGATGGTGACTGCAGCCATGAAATTAAAAGACACTTACTCCTTGGAAGGAAAGTTATGACCAACCTAGATCGCATATTCAAAAGCAGAGACATTACTTTGCCAACAAAGATTTGTCTAGTCAAGGCTATGGTTTTTCCTGTGGTCATGTATGGATGTGAGGGTTGGACTGTGAAGTAACCGAAGAATTGGTGCTTTAGAACTGTGGTGTTGGAGAAGACTCTTAAGAGTCCTTGGACTGCAAGGAGATCCAACCAGTCCATTCTGAAGGAGATCAGCCCTGGGATTTCTTTGGAAGGAATGATGCTAAAGCTGAAACTCCAGTCCTTTGGCCACCTCATTGGAAGAGTTGACTCATTGGAAAAGACTCTGATGCTCGGAGGGATTAGGGGCAGGAGGAGAAGGGGACTACAGAGGATGAGATGGCTGGATGGCATCACTGACTCGATGGGGGTGAGTCTCAGTGAACTTTGGGAGTTGGTGATGGACAGGGAGGCCTTGTGTGCTGTGGTTCATGGGGTCACAAAGAGTCGGACATGACTGAGTGACTGATCTGATCTGATCTGATGTACAATTTTATTTATTTTTTCTTTCTTTTTTTAAAAAATTATTTATTTTAATTAGAGGCTAATTACTTTACAATATTGTATTGGTTTTGCCATGCATCAACATGAATCCACCACGGGTGTACACATGTTCCCAATCCTGAAGCCCCCCTCCTTCCTCTCTCCCCATACTATTCCTCTGGGTCATCCCAGTGCACCAGCCCCAAGCATCCTGTATCCTGCATCAAACCTGAACTGGCAATTCCTTTCTTATATGATATTATACATGTTTCAATGCCATTCTCACAAATCATCCTCCCATCCCTCTCCCACAGAGTCCATAAGACTGTTTTATACATTTGTGTCTCTTTTGCTGTCTCGCATACAGGGTTATTGTTGCCATCTTTCTAAACTCCATATATATGCATTAGTATACTGTATTGGCATTTTTCTTTCTGGCTTACTTCACTCTGTATAATTGGCTCCAGTTTCATCCACCTCATTAGAACTGATTCAAATGTATTCTTTTTAATGGCTAAGTAATCATCCATTGTGTATATGTACCACAGCTTTCTTATCCATTCACCTGCTAATGAACATCTAGGTTTCTTCCATGTCCTGGCTATTATAAACAGTGCTGCGATGAACATTGGGGTAAAGACTCCACCAGAAAATTACTAGAGCTAATCACTGAATATAGTAAATTTGCAGAATATAAAATCAACACACAGAAATTCCTTGCATTCCTATACACTAATAATGAGAAAATAGAAAGAGAAATTAAGGAAACAATCCCATCACCATTGCAATGAAAAGAATAAAATACTTAGGAATATATCTACCTAAAGAAACTAAAGACCTATATATAGAAATCTATAAAACACTGGTGAAAGAAATCAAAGAGGACACTAATAGATGGAGAAATATACCATGTTCATGGATCAGAAGAATCAATATAGTGAAAATAAATATACTACCCAAAGCAATCTATAGATTCAATGCAATCCCTATCAAGCTACCAATGGTATTTTTCACAGAGCTAGAACAAATAATTTCACAATTTGTATGGAAATGCAAAAAACCTCCAATAGCCAAAGTATGTATAATTTTAAAATGATTCTGGGAGAAGAGAATAATCTGGAGTCAACTTATAGAAAAGTTTAAAAAATAAATGTCAAGGGAAATTTATTGATAGAATTGAGCTACTTGGCAATATTTAGAACTTTGGTTGAATCATAGGAAAATAAACCTTTATGAGTTCTGCTTTAGACATTTGGAAGTCAAGGAAATACATGAAATCACTGTTTCCTTGAAATACAGGAAATCATAAAGCCAAAGCATGTTATGTGCCCCAAAAGATGAGAAGATAATTAGGGCAAACCAAGTGAATTTGGACTAATGCATTTTACTGGTCTGTTGTGTAAGATAAAATGTATTGAAAATTTGCCTTCTAATTATTCAATTTTATTTTAGAGCTAATGATGAATGAAAAATGATAGATATCACCACATATAAAAGTAATTATATTTCATATATACAATTGTTTTTCTACTAATTAATTTTACTAATTATAGATAAGCAAGTGATTATTAATACAAGTGTTAATTATTCCAAATGAGTAAGCCATTATTAACATTTGTGTTAATTGGCATTGTGTTAATTGGCATTATGTTAATTGGCATTCAATGAAGTGATGATGTCAAATTTAATAGCTTTATTAATTAGGACTAAACACATTTGATAATTTAAAATGCATTTGTCAAGAACCCTCTTAAGGAATGGTCTGGCAAGTTTTTGCACAGAGAAAATTAATTTCTTAATAAATGAAATATTTGAATTTGCATAAGAATATCACAAAGTGAGCTGTTTCCTAAGATAGTCTAGATCATTTGACAGAACATATTTAGAGTACATGATTTTTACCAATATGTGGAGCTCACACAACCCATACTTAGATATGGACCTTCTTCCAGAACCCGTTACACCTACAGAACACTGGAGTTCTACTTGTTGGTTCATAGAATGCAAGGTTTGTGATATGACAGAAGGCAGTGGTCCCCAACATTTTTGGCACCAGGAAATTGTTTCATTTGTCCATGGAAGACATTTGTCCAACTTGTTCATGAAAGACAATTTCTCCATGGACAGAAGTAGGGGTACAGTTCAGGTGGTGATGAGAGTGGTGCGGAGTGATGGAGAGCAGCACATGAAGCTTTACTCACTTGCCAACCACTCCTGTTGGTTTCCTAACTCTGTGTGGACTGGTACCAGTCTGCGGTCAGGGACTTGGGGACCCATGATATAAGGAATTAGGAAGAGAGAGAAATATGACGCCTTGAATTGTATAATAGAAAAAGGATTAAGGAAAATGAAGACAAATACATAAAATTTGAGAAAATGCATTCCAATGTTTGTATTAAAGTTTAAATTAAATAATCTTTTAAAAAACAATTCTTTTATATTCCCATTTAATTAATTAACTAAGAAGCCATTTCGACTTTAAATAGATACTGTGTAGAGGAATGCAGAACTCTGAATTTCCTGTTTTTTCATAAATAACCCCAGTAACTTCATTATATTCTCAGAATAGAGAAATTATTATCAGTGTTCCATGCTTCTTTACCTCTCAGTTTAGTTCAGTCACTCAGTCGTGTTCGACTCTTTGTGAACCCATGAATCACAGCACGACAGGCCACCCGGTCAATCACCAATGCCCGGAGTTTATACAAACTCATGTGCATTGATTCGGTGACACAATCCAACCATCTCATCCTCTGTCATCCCCTTCTCCTCCTGCCCTCAATCCCTCCGAGCATCAGGGTCTTTTCTAATGAGTCAACTCTTTGCATGAGGTGGCCAAAGTATTGGAGTTTCAGCCTCAGCATCAGTCCTTCCAATAAACACCCAGGAATGGTCTCCTTTAGGATGGATTGGTTGGATCTCCTTGCAGTCCAAGGGACTCTCAAGAGTCTTCTCCAACACCACCATTCAAAAGCATCCATTCTTCGGCATTCAGCTTTCTTCACAGTCCAACTCTCATATCCATACATGACCACAGGAAAAACCATAGCCTTGACTAGATGGACCTTTGTTGGCAAAGTAATGTCTCTGCTTTTGAATATGCTATCTAGGTTGGTCATAACTTTCCTTCCAAGGAGTAAGCATCTTTTAATTTCATGGCTGCAGTCACCATCTGCAGTGATTTTGGAGCCCCCCCCAAAATAAAGTCTGACACTGTTTCCACTGTTTCCCCATCTATTTCCCATGAAGTGATGGGACTAGATACCATGATCTTAGTTTTCTGAATGTTGAGCTTTAAACCATCTTTTTCACTCTCCTCTTTCACTATCATCAAGAGGCTTTTTAGTTTCTCTTCACTTTCTGCCATAAGGCTGGTGTCATCTGCATATCTGAGGTTATTGATATTTCTCCCAGCCATCTTGATTCCAGCTTGTGCTTCTTCCAGCCCACTGTTTCTCATGACGTACTCTACATAAAAGCTAAATAATCAGGGTGACAATATACAGCCTTGAAATACTCCTTTTCCTATTTGGAACCAGTCTGTTGTGCCATGTCCAGTTCTAACTGTTGCCTCCTGACCTGCATACAGGCTTCTCATGAGGCAGGTCAGGTGGTCTGGTATTCCCATCTCTTTCAGAATTTCCCACAGTTTATTGTGATCCACACAGTCAAAGGCTTTGGTATAGTCAATGAAGCAGAAATAGATGTTTTTCTGGAACTCTCTTGCGTTTTCCATGATTCAGCAGATGTTGGCTATTTGATCTCTTGTTCCTCTGCCTTTTCTAAAACCAGCTTGAACATCTAGAAGTTCAGGGTTCACGTATCACTGAAGCCTGGCTTGGGGAATTTTGAGCATTACTGTAGTAGCGTGTGAGATGAGTGCAATTATGCGGTAGTTTGAGCATTCTTTGGCATTGCCTTTTTTTGGGATTGGAATGAAAACTGGCCTTTTCCAGTCCTGTGGCCACTGCTGAGTTTTCCAAATTTGCTGACATATTGAGTGCAGCACTTTCACAGCATCATCTTTCAGGATTTGAAATAGCTCAACTGGAATTCCATCACCTCCACTAGCTTTGTTCATAGTGATAATTTCTAAGGCCCACTTGAGTTCACATTCCAGGATGTCTGGCTCTAGGTGAGTGATCACACCATCGTGATTATCTGTGTTGTGAAGATCTTTTTTGTACAATTCTTCTGTGTATTCTTGTCACCTCTTCTTAATATCTTCTGCTTCTGTTTCATCCATACAGTTTCTGTCATTTATTGAGACCATCTTTGCATGAAATATTCCCTTGGTATCTCTAATTTTCTTAAAAAGTTCTCTAGTCTTTCCCATTCTGTTGTTTTTTCCTCTATTTCTTTGCACTGATCGCTGAGGAAGGCTTTCTTGTCTCTCCTTCTATTCTTTGGAACTCTGCATTCAGACACATATCTTTCCTTTTTTTCCTTTGCTTTTCACAGCTATTTGTAAGGCCTCCTCAGAGAGCCCTTTTGCTTTTTTGCATTTCTTTTCCACGGGGATGGTCTTGATCCCTGTCTTCTGTACAATGTCACGAACCTCTGTCCATAGATCATCAGGTACTCTATCAGATCTAGTCCCTTAAATCTATTTCTCACTTCCACTGTATAATCATAAGGGATTTTATTTAGGCCATACCTGAATGGTCTAGTGGTTTTCCTTCTTTACTTCTAGTCAAACAAAAATTCTTGTCTTTTCTGGAGCCTCCTTAGCTGAGAACTAGAAAAGATTGTGAACTATAATAAATAATAAAGAGCTGTTCTGGGTTCAAAAATTGACAAGAATGATTCTATTCAGTTTTGTAACACCTAGAAATAATCAATCCAAAGGATATAAAATATATGAATATGAATGAGTGAATGTAGCTAGACTATGTTTCCAGATCTGTCATGGTGGCAAAACTTAGTAGTCAGTGCAAGCCATATAGGCTAAGGAAGACAACAGATAAAAGAGTAGAGGAAAAAAAAAAAAAAAATATATATATATATATATATATATATATGTCTTAGTGTGGGAACTATGAACACTTAATATTCAATTTGCTTTCATGTTCTCTTGTTCTTTCATCTTTTCTTTTTACTGTGTCACTAAGCCTAGAACATTGTACTTTCATGATTTCCTAAATTCACCAGCACATTTCTAAAACATATCTCTAATCTTTTATTTTAAACACCCTACATGTGTGCATTTCATAGTGTCCTATATCATTATTTTAAAGTTATCAAATTCTTACTAACAGTGTAAGAGGGTTCCCTTTTCTCTGCACCTTCTCCAGCATTTATTGCTTGTAGACTTTTTGATAGCAGCCATTCTGACTGGCGTGAAATGGTACCTCATTGTGGTTTTGGTTTGCATTTCTCTGATAATGAGTGAGGTTGAGCATCTTTTCATGTGTTTGTTAGCCATCTGTATGTCTTCTTGAATGCAGACTAGTATAGCCACTGTGGAGAACGGTGTGGAGATTCCTTAAAACACTGGAAATAGAACTGACAAATGACCCAGCAGTCCTACTGCTGGGCATACACACTGAGGAAACCAGAATTGAAAGAGACATGTGTACCCCAATGTTCATCACAGCACTGTTTATAATAGCCAGGACATGGAAGCAACATAGATGTCCATCTGCAGACGAATGGATAAGAAATCTGTGGTACATATACACAATGGAGTATTACTCAGATACTAAAAAGAATGTATTTGAATCAATTCTAATGAGGTGGATGAAACTGGAGCCTATTATACAGAGTGAAGTAAGCCAGAAAGAAAAAACACCAATACAGTATACTAATGCATATATATGGAATTTAGAAAGATGGTAATGATAACCCTGTATGTGAAATAGCAAAAGAGACACAGATGTATAGAACAGTCTTTTGGAGTCTGTGGGAGAGGGCAAGGGTGGGATGCTTTGGGAAAATGGCATTGAAACATGTATAATATATGTGAAAAAAAGTAAAATAAAATATAGGGGAGCCTGTGTATAGTTTTTATGCAATAATAATAATAATAATAATGTTATCAAATTATTAATCAATGTCATAATTTATACCAGATTTTAGAACTCATTCCAGGGTCTTTTTTCTCAGTGGAGTTTCATGTTCTCAATTCATTCATGATCAGATCTAACATATTCTTGACTTCTTCAATATCAATGACCTTATCATCACTTCAATGACCCAAATGCTATAAATGGTTCGAATTGTTACAAATACCAAAATATGATATTCGTTTCTTTAAAAATATCCTTCTCTCTTTTAATCTATCCCATTTCTGGAAAAATCCATTTCCCTCTAATCTGTTGATTTCCTCCTTGTATGACTTCATTTCCTATATTATATAGACCCCGCTATACACTAGTACAAATATTTTTTTATAAATAGCAATAATAATAATAAAACCATCTAAAACTAACTGCTGTTGTATTTACTGTCCCTTACCCACCACTGGCATGACAGTATGACCTACTTTGGCCAATGGAATGTAATGTTACAAAATTTGCCATATCCTAGTAAAAGCTTTTTAGAGGCATTTTAAATTTCTTATTAGGCTCTAGGCTTTCTGCTTTATGAGAATATATCACAAATAGTAGTAATTTTTTCAGCCTGGATTCTGAACAGAAAAAACATCTGCAAGAGACCCAAAGTTAACCTCAACCTAGAATTAAGTGCAATGGAACCTGGCAAAGATGAGAAGATGCAAATGGAGCAGAGTCTTAGGCAACCTGCAGGTCCATGACAAATGCTTGTGATTTTAAGCCACTGAGAGTTGTGGTTATCTGCTACCAGAGCAAAATTGATTGTAGTCACTAAGTACTGTTTTACCCACATTTCACAGATGATGAAATTAAGATGTAAAGGTTAAATACTTTATTAAAATTTTAAAGATATTAAATGCTAAGATTTAAATCCAGAACTTATTCCTTAGCCTAGTTTATGTTCTACTGCCCTCTGGGGTAAATACAATCAAATCTCTGGTGGAAACAGAAAGTTACTGATGCTGTTGTACATATTTGATTTTAACATAGGGATCTACACTAAGGCTGCTGAATATTTCATTAGAAAATTACAAAATTCTTCAGATGGGTTGTGATACATATTCATAGTTTATATTTTTATCTTCAATTTGATAACCCGCTCCTGTGTTCACTATTAACTGTCATTTCCCACAGAAGTTTTCCCAGTCTGTAAATGGTTCCTTATTTTCCCATCCCACCAGTATCTCAATACACACTTGCAATGTTTTACCTCATATAATATCTCTTTATTATTTTGTACTACCGACCACTCTTCCCTTAGTATATTTCTGTTCTCTGTTGACCTTTGTGAAAGCATGCTATTCTGATTTAATGTAATCTGAATGCTTATATCTTTGTTACTTTTTCTTTCTATGTATATATTGCTCTTGGTGGAGTTTATGCTAAGCCGTGCTAACAGAGAGACTCAAATACATTGATTCAAGCAAAGTGGAAGAGTGCTTATTCCTCACAGAATGGCAGGAGTTGGTGGTGACCCAGAGTAGATAGGCAGATCTTTCAACAGGATATTTGGCAACTCAGCTTTGCTCTATATCCTTGTTTTAACCAATGTTCAACCTGGATTTAGAAAAGGCAGAGGAACCAGAGATCAAATTGACTATATCTGCTGGATCACTGAAAAAATAAGAGAGTTCCAGAAAAATATCTACTTCTGCTTTATTGGCTATGCCAAAGCCTTTGACTGTGTGGATCACAAAACACTGTGGAAAATTCTTAAAGAGATGGGAATACCAGGCCACCTGACCTGCCTCCTGAGAAATCTGTATACAAGTCAAGAAGTAACAGTTAGAACTGGACATGGAACAACAGATAGGTTGCAAATCAGGAAAGGAGTAAGCCAAGGCTGTATATTGTGACCCTATTTATTTAACTTCTATGCAGAGTACATCATGAGAAATGCCAGGCTGGATGAAGCACAAGCTAAAATAAAGATTGCTGGGAGAAATATCGGTAACCTCAGATATGCATATGACACCACTCGTATCACAGAAATATAAGAAGAACTAAAGAGCCTCTTGGTGAAAGTGAAAGAGGAGAGTGAAAAAGTTGGCTTAAAATTCAACATTCAGAAAACTAAGATTATGGCATCCAGTCCCATTCTGTTCAGTTCAGTTCAATTCAGTTGCTCAATTGGGTCCGACTCTTTGCAACCCCATGAATTGCAGCACTCCAGGCCTCCCTGTCCATTACCAACGCCTGGAGATAACTCAAACTCATGTCCTTCGAGGCTGTGATGCCATCCAGCCATCTCATCCTCTGTCGTCCCCTTCTCCTCCTGACCCCAATTCCTCCCAGCGTCACAGTCTTTTCCAATGAGTCAACTGTTCACAAGAGGTAGCCAAAGTACTGGAGTTTCAGCTTTAGAATCATTCCTTCCAAAGAACACCCAGGACTGATCTCCTTTAGAATGGACTGGTTGGATGTCCTTACAGTCCAAGGGACTCTCAAGAGTCTTCTCCAACACCACAGTTCAAAAGCATCAATTCTTTGGTGTTCAGCTTTCTTCACATTCCAACTTTCACATCCATACATGACGATGGGAAAAACCATAGCCTTGACAAGACGGAACTTTGTTGGCAATGTAATGTCTCTGCTTTTGAATATGCTATCTAGGTTGGTCATAACTTTCCTTCCAAGGAGTAAGCGTCTTTTAATTTCATGGCTGCAGTCACCATCTGCAGTGATTTTGGAGCCCCCCAAAAATAAAGTATGACACTGTTTCCACCATTTCCCCATCTATTTTCCATGAAGTGATGGGACTAGATACCATGATCTTAGTTATCTGAATGTTGGACTTTAAGCCAACTTTTTCACTCTCCACTTTCACTGTCATCAAGAGGCTTTTTAGTTCCTCTTCACTTTCTGCCATAAGGCTGGTGTCATCTGCATATCTGAGGTTATTGATATTTCTCCCGGAAATCTTGATTCCAGCTTGTGCTTCTTCCAGCCCAGCGTTTCTCATGATGTACTCTGCATATAAGTTAAATAAGCAGGCTGACAATATACAGCCTTGACATACTCCTTTTCCTACTTGGAACCAGTCTATTGGTCCATGTCCAGTTCTAACTATTGCTTCCTGACCTGCATATAGGTTTCTCAAGAGGAAGGTCAGGTGGTCTGGTATTCCCATCTCTTTAAGAATTTTCCACAGTTTATTGTGATCCACACAGTCAAAGGCTTTGGCATAGTCAATAAACCAGAAATCGATGTTTTTCTGGAACTCTCTTGCTTTTTCCATGATACGGCATATGTTGGTAATTTGATCTCTGGTTCCTCTGCCTTTTCTAAAACCAGCTTGAATATCTGGAAGTTCATGGTCAAGTACTGCTGAAGCCTGGCTTGCAGAATTTTGAGCATTACTTTACTAGCATGTGAGATGAGTGCAATTGAGTGGTAGTTTGAGAATTCTTTGGCATTGCGTTTCTTTAGGATTGTAATGAAAACTGATATTTTCCAGTCCTGAGGCCACTGCTGAGTTTTCCAAATGTGCTGATATATTTAGTGCAGCACTTTCACAGCATCATCTTCCAGAATTTGAAATAGCTCCACTGAAATTCCATCACTTCCACTAGCTTTGTTCATAGTGATGCTTTCTAAGACCCACTTGACTTCATATTCCAGGATATCTGGCTTTAGGTGAATGGTCACACCATTGTGAATATCTTGGTTGTGACGAGTTTTTTTTTTTTTTTTTTTTTTTTCTCTACAGTTCTTCTGTGTATTCTTGACACCTCTTGTTAATATCTTCTGCTTCTGTTAGGCCCATACCATTTCTGCCCTTTATTGAGCCCATTTTTTCATGAAATGTTCCCTTGGTATCTCTCATTTTCTTAAAGAAATCTCTAGTCTTTCCATTCTGTTGTTTTCCTCTATTTCTTTGCATTGATCATTGAGGAAGGCTTTCTTATCTCTTCTTGCTATTCTTTGGAACTCTGCATTCAGATGCTTATATCTTTCCTTCTTCCCTTTGCTTTTTGCTTTGTTTCTTTCACAGCTATTTGTAAGGCCTCCCCGACAGCCATTTTGAGTTTTTGCATTTCTTTTTTCTTGGGGATGGTCTTGATTCCTGTCTCCTATACAATATCATGAACCTTCGTCCATAGTTCATCAGGCACTCTATCTATCAGATCTAGGCCCTTAAATCTATTTCTCACTTCCACTGCATAATAATAAGGGATTTGGTTTAGGTCATACCTGAATCGTCTAGTGGTTTTCCCTACTTTCTTCAATTTAAATCTGAAATTGGCAATAAGGAATTCATGATTTGAGCCAGAGTCAGCTCCCTGTCTTGCTTTTGCTGGTTGTATAGAGCTTCTCCATCTTTGGCTGCAAAGAATATAATCAATCTGATTTCAGTGTTGACCATCTGGTGATGTCCATGTGTAGAGTCTTCTCTTGTGTTGTTGGAAGAGGGTGTATGCTATGACCAGTGTGTTCCCTTTGCAAAACTCTTAGCCTTTGCCCTGCTTCATTCCATATTCCAAGGCCAAATTTGCCTGTATGCCAGCTGTTTCTTGACTTCCTACTTTTGCATTCCAGTCCCCTATAATGAAAAGGACATCTTTTTTTGGGTGTAGGTCTTCATAGAACCATTCAACTTCAGCTTCTTCAGCATTACTGGTTGGGGCATAGACTTGGATTACTGTGATATCGAATGGTTTGCCTTGGAAATGAACAGAGATCATTCTGTCATTTTTGAGATTGCATCCAAGTACTGCATTTCGGACTGTTTTGTTGACCATGATGGCTACTCCTTTTCTTTTAAGGAATTCCTGTCCACAGTAGTAGATATAATGAATCTGTGTTAAATTCACCCATTCCAGTCCATTTTAGTTTGCTGATTCCTAGAATGTTGACGTTCACTCTTGCCATCTCCTGTTTGACCACTTTCGATTTCCTTGATTCATGGACCTAACATTCCAGGTTCCTAAGCAATATTGCTCTTTACAGCATCGGACCTGACTGCTATCACCAGTCATATCCACCACTGGATATTGTTTTTGCTTTGGCTCTATCCCTTCATTCTTTCTAGAGTCCCATTACTTCATGGCAAATAGATGGGGTAAACAATGGAAACAGTGACAGACTTTACTTTGAGGGGTTCCAAAATCACTGCATATGGTGATTTCAGCCATGAAATTAAAAGATGCTTGCTCCTTGGGATAGAAGATATGACCAACAGAGACAGCATAGTGAAAAACAGAGACATTACTTGCCAACAAAAGTCCACATAGTCAAAGCTATGGTTTTTCCAAAAATCATGTTTGAATGTGAGAGTTGGACTATAAGGAAAGCTAAGTGCCAAAAACTTAACGCTTTCAAACCGTGGTGTTGGAGAAATGTCTTGAGAGTCCCTTGGACTGCAAGGAGATCAAACCAGCCAATCATAAATCAACTCAGTCCTGAATATTAATTGGAAGGACTTATGCTGAAGCTCCAATACTTTGGCCACCTGATACGAAGAAATGACTCATTGGAGAAGATGCTGATGCTGGGAAAGATTGAAGGCAGGAGGAGAAGAGGTTGACAGAGGATGAGATGGTTTGCATCACCAACTTGATGGACTTGAGTTTGAGCAAGCTTTGGGAGTTGATGACGGATAGGGAGGCATTTCGTGCTGCATACCATGGGGTTGCAGAGTTGGAGATGACTGAGTGACTGAACTGAACTGATGATGTTTCTTGTCTAAATCACCGGCCATCATTTTCACATCTACCTAGTGGGAAGAAATGAAAAAGAAAAAAAAAAAAAATTACAAGGATTTTTTTTTTAATTATGCGGTAGTTATAACCTTTTAAAATACATTTCAGTGGCCATAATTTAGTCATATGCCCATATGAAGATGCAAATAAGATTGATAAATATAATTTTTATCTTGGTAGGTAAATGTCTTGCTGAAGCTCACTGTGGGCAATTCTAGTACCAGAAAGAAAACTAAGATGCATATTGAGGGATAATTGGCATTGGATATCAGAACTGGTCTTAAAATTTCATATATGTCCATTTGTGACCTTATGGTACATGTTTTCTGTGTGATGTCTTCCACAAATATGGTTTATATTACTGTAATTTGTGTAAGCAATGTAATAATATCTTAATCTCCAGTTCTAATATCTCTCATGATTTCTATAAATTAGTGCATATATATGTGTTCTTTATATCATGTCTAACACTGAAGGTAAGAGAAACCCAAGTAAGATGGTAGGTGTTGCAAGAGGGCATCAGAGGGCAGACACACTGAAACCATACTCACAGAAAACTAGTCAATCTAATCACACTAGGACCAGAGCCTTGTCTAACTCAATGAAACTAAGCCATGCTCATGGGACAACCCAGGATGGGTGGGTCATGGTGGAGAGATCCGATAGAATGTGGTCCACTGGAGAAGGGAATGACAAACCACTTCAGTATTCTTGCCTTGAGAACCCCATGAACAGTATGAAAAGGTAAAATGATAGGATACTGAAAGAGGAACCCCCCAGGTCAGTAGGGGCTCAATATGCTACTGGAGATCAGTGGAGAAATAACTCCAGAAAGAATGAAGGGATGGAGCCAAAGCAAAAACAATACCCAGCTGTGGATGTGACTGGTGATAGAAGCAAGGTCCGATGCTGTAAAGAGCAGTATTGCATAGGAACCTGAAATGTCAGGTCCATGAATCAAGGCAAATTGAAAGTGGTCAAAGAAGAGATGGCAAGAGTGAATGTCGACATTCTAGGAATCAGCGACCTAAAATGGACTGGAATGGGTGAATTTACCTCAGATGACCATTATATCTACTACTGTGGGCAGGAATCCCTCAGAAGAAATGGAGTGGCCATCATGGTCAACAAGAGTCCAATATGCAGTACTTGGATGCAATCTCAAAAACTACAGAATGATCTCTGTTCATTTCCAAGGCAAACCATTCAATATCACAGTAATCCAAGTCTATGCCCCAACCAGTAATACTGAAGAAGTTGAAGTTGAACGATTCTATGAAGACCTACAAGCCATTTTAGAACTAACACCCAAAAAAGATGTCCTTTTCATTATAGGGGACTGGATGGCAAAAGGAGGAAGTCAAGAAACACCTGGCATACAGGCAAATTTGGCCTTGGAATACGGAATGAAGCAGGGCAAAGACTAATAGAGTTTTGCCAAGAAAATGCACTGGTCACAGCAAACACCCTTTTCCAACAACACAAGAGAAGACTCTACACATGGACATCACCAGATGGTCAACACTGAAATCAGATTAATTATATTCTTTGCAGCCAAAGATGGAGAAGCTCTATACAGTCAACAAAAACAAGACCAGGAGCTGACTGTGGCTCAGATCATGAAATCCTTATTACCAAATTCAGACTGAAATTGAAGAAAGTAGGGAAAACCACTAGACAATTCAGGTATGACCTAAACCAAATCCCTTAGAATTATACAGTGGAAGTGAAAAGTAGATTTAAGGGCCTAGATCTGATAGATAGAGTGCCTGATGAACTATGAAATGAGGTTCATGACATTGTACAGGAGACAGGGATCAAGACCATCCCCATGGAAAAGAAAGGCAAAAAAGGAAAATGGCTGTCTGGGAATGCCTTACAAATAGCTGAAAAAGAAGAGAAGCAAAAAGCAAAGGAGAAAAGGAAAGATATAAGCATCTGAATGCAGAGTTCCAAAGAATAGCAAGAAGAGATAAGAAAGCCTTCTTCAGTGATCAAGGCAAAGAAATAGAGGAAAACAACAGAATGGGAAAGACTAGAGATCTCTTCAAGAAAATTAGAGATACCAAGGGGACTCTTCATGCAATGATCGGCTCGATAAAGGACAGAAATGGTATGGACCTAACAGAGGCAGAAGATATTGAGAAGATATGGCAAGAATACACAGAAGAACTATACAAAGAAGATCTTCATGACCCAGATAATCATGATGATGTGATAACTGACCTAGAGCCAGACATCCTGGAATGTGAAGTCAAGTGGGCCTTAGAAAGCATCACTACAAAAAAAGCTAGTGGAGGTGATGGAATTCTAGTTGAGCTATTTCAAATCCTGAAAGATGATGCTGTGAAAGTGTTGCACTCAATATACCAGCAAATTTGGAAAACTCAACAGTGGCCACAGGACTTGAAAAGGTCAGTTTTCATTCCAATCCCAAAGAAAGGCAATGCAAAGAATGCTCAGACTACCACACAATTGTACTCATCTCACATGCTAGGAAAGTGATGCTCAAAATTCTCCAAGCCAGGCTTCAGCAATACGTGAACCGTGAACTTCCTGGTGTTCAAGCTGGTTTTAGAAAAGGCAGAGGAACCAGAGATCAAATTGCCAACATCCGCTGGATCATGGAAAAAGCGAGAGAGTTCCAGAAAAACATCAATTTCTGCTTTATTGAGTATACCAAAGCCTGTGACTGTGTGGATCACAATAAACTGTGGGAAACTCTTCAAGAGATGGAAATACCAGACCACCTGACCTGCATCTTGAGAAACCTCTATGCAGGTAAGGAAGCAACAGTTAGAACTGGACATGGTACAACCGACTGGTTCCAAATAGGAAAAGGAGTACGTCAAGGCAGTATATTATCACCCTGCTTATTTAACTTATATGCAGAGTACATCATGAGAAATGCTGGACTGGAAGAAACACAAGCTGGAATCAAGATTGCCTGGAGAAATATCAGTAACCTCAAATATGCAGATGACACCAGCCTTATGGCAGAAAGTGAAGAGGAACTAAAAGCCTCTTGATGAAAGTGAAAGTGTAGAGTGAAAAAGTTGGCTTAAAGTTCAACATTCAGAAAACAAAGATCATGGCATCCAGTCCCATCATTTCATGGGAAATAGATGGGGGGACAGTAGAAACAGTCAGACTTTATTTTTCTGGGCTCCAAAATCACTGCAGATGGTGACTGCAGCCATGAAAATAAAAGACGCTTACTCCTTGGAAGGAAAGTTATGACCAACCTAGATAGCATATTCAGAAGCAGAGACATTACTTTGCCAACAAAGATCCGTCCGGTCAAGGCTATGGTTTTTCCTGTGGTCATGTATGGATGTGAGAGTTGGACCGTGAAGAAGGCTGAGTGCCGAGGAATTGATGTTTTTGAACTGTGGTGTTGGAGAAGACTCTTGAGAGTCCCTTGGACTGCACGGAGATCCAACCAGTCCCTTCTGAAGGAGATCAGCCCTGGGATTTCTTTGGAAGGAATGATGCTAAAGCTGAAACTCCAGTAGTTTGGCCACCTCATGTGAAGAGTTGACTCATTGGAAAAGACTCTGATGCTGGGAGGGAATGGGGGCAGGAGGAGAAGGGGACGACAGAGGATGAGATGGCTGGATGGCATCACTGACTCGATGGAAGTGGGTCTGGGTGAACTCCGGGTGTTGGTGATGGACAGGGAGGCCTGGCGTGTTGCGATTCATGGGGTTGCAAACAGTCGGACACGACTGAGTGACTAAACTGAACTGAACTTAACACTGAGGTGGGGAATCCTAAAAATAAGTTATAAACCTGGGAGATTTTCCAGAGACCACGCAAAGATCTCCAGAAATGTACCATTTTGAAATGTTAATACTTCAGAATAAAATAATGCCAACTGTATCTAATTTTTAAAAATCAATAATAAATTATGAATATTAAGTTAATATTATAGAAAGAAAGCTCTGATCAGTTTAAAGAAAAGATCTCCCTCAGACTGGAGCCAGCGAAATTAGCTGAACAGTTATGATGATTGTGTGAGAAACCATGTGGGAGTGAAATTATTATTGCATCAGCTGAGAATGGGTTAACACTGAACAAATTCATGATCAAACAAGGAAAACTTTAACGACCTTGCTGAGAGATTTAAGCGCACTGTAAGAAGGAAGGAGCCAAGATGACTCTCTGGATTCTAATTCAGGAAATTGATTAATGTGGATAAGGAGAGGTTTAGGTGAAGAATAGGATATATTAACAGTTTGGTATCCTTAGCAGAGTATCTTTTGGTTCTCTCTATGGCTGTAGTAACTTGACTTAAAAACCTAAGATTAACCCCAGACTAATGGGCTTTCAACAACATTCAATATGACTATAAAACTAGCAATATTTTACAAGGAAGTGATGGAATATCTCAACTTCCTTTTTAAGAAGCATAGTTTTAAACTTCTTTGACAACAATATTTTACAAATTTTCCTAATTTCCTTTTACTGTTCACACTCTAAAAATCCACATTACTTTTGGTGGTACTGAAGATATGGAATGTTACCAGCAGTAAAACAATATTCTCTTATTACCATGATATCTAATTTAGATTTTTTTTTTTTTCTTATATGCTTTTTCCTGTCTTTTCCTGATACATGTCATGGATCATCATTAACATCCACTGTAAATTAATCAGATAAATATGACAAGAATATTTTTTTATTCCACACATAAGTGAGATTATTTTAAATTTGCTAAGAAAATAGATTTTTAAAGTGCTCATCATAATAAAAAAATGTATAATATGAGTGATTATGGATACTAACTGACCACATTATGAGCATTTCACAAAGTATACATATATGGAATTAATGTTGTACATTTCCAACTAATGCTATGCATCAATTATATCTCAATAATTTAAAAAATGCAAAAATAATTGATTCCATGTATATATAACCCAAGTCCTTTGAAAAATAATATGGTGACTGCAGCCATGAAATTAAAAGACATTTGCTCCTTGGAAGAAAACTTATGACAACCTAGACAGCATATTAAAAAGCAGAGACATTACTTTGCTGACAAATGTCCATCTAATCAAAGCTATGGTTTTTCCAGCAGTCAAGTATGGATGTGAGAGTTGTACTATAAAAAAAAGGAGATCCAACCAGTCCATCCTCAAGGAAACCAGTCCTGAATATTCATTGGAAGGATTGATGCTGAAACTGAAACTCCAATACTTTGGCCACCTGATGCAAAGAACTGTCTCATTGGAAAAGACATTGATTTTGGGAAAAATTGAAGGTGGGAGGAGAAGGGGACGACAGAGGATGAGATGGTTGGATGGCATCACTGACTCAATGGACATGAGTTTGAATAAGCTCTGAGAGTTGGTGATAGACAGGGAGGTCTGGCATGCTGCATTCCATAGGATCGCAAAGAGTTGGACATGACTCAGCCACTGAACTGACTGAGAGGATTTTGGAGAAAATGTAATTTACTCAAGTTGCATTGCTGTAATTGGCTCCCAAGTCCTTAGGTTGTGCCAAATCGCATCAGTGCCCCAGAGGCAGAGGAAATGCCCACAGATATTTCTTCCAGAGGGCTAAGAATTGCCTGCCCTGCAGGTTCCAGATGCCAACTAATTAGAAGTCTGACCTCTGGGCATCAACTGGGAAAGCTGAGACATTAAATATTGCCGGTTAGCCCCTGTAAAGAGAAACTGGTTGCTGAGTGCTTTTGCCTACTCGCTCTGTGTTGAGTGTAGGAATACCTGCTGAGAGTGCTTGTGTGTCCACGTAGAATGTCTCCTTTGTTCTCTGTGGTCTTAGGAGAGTTTCAAATGTCAAGTCCCATCACCGACCAGAGCTAGGTGATTCAGGAGCCAGTCCTTCATCTGAAAACTATAGAAATCAAGGAGTTAGATGTATGAACAAACAACTTTCTGGGAGAAGCCAGTGATACAGTTTTATTGATGGGGTGAGTCAAAAGAGAGAAAGCTCAGGAAGATCCTACAAATCTTCCTGGAAGACTAGTAATTATATACTCTGTCAGCCTCCAGATGCAGGAGCCTGGCTCCTGATTAGAAGCTTGGGTCTTGGGCAGTAGCTTGAAAAGTACACAGATAAACTACTTCCAAGAGGAAATTGGGAGCCTTTTGTTCTTGCCTGTTCTCTCTGGATTTAACTAATGGATAGCTAAGATAATTATTTTAAGACTATCTGTTTAATGTGGTCCTGATGGACCCATGAATGCAAAGTCATATCGACTATCAGTGCTAGGTATTTTTTCAGTCTAGATCTTGGGTGGCAGCTATAAATTTGGGACACCAGATATATGAACAAGCTTCTTCCAGGGAAAAGCTGGAGACTTGGTTTCAAAGGTGTTTGAATAAGCCAGAGGAAAAGACAGAAGTGTCCACATATTCTTTCAGGCACTTGGGAGAATCTCAGTCAGATCCCAGTGCACACTGATTAGAAGCCTTACTTTCAGGCAGCACCTGAGAAAGTGTGCAGTCCAATTTCTTCCAGGGAGAAACTGGGAACAGGACATTTTTGCTTATTTCCTCTGTGCCAAGCCCAGTGTGATAGCCATGGGAAATGTCTGCTGCCCAGCTTAAGAGCCATCTTTTTGTTGAATGTCAATCATGCAGACTTGTGAATACCATGGCCCCTTGTTCCTCCAAGCTAGGTTATTTTGGAGTAAGTCCCATGAATGGTTGTGGTGCTAAAGTATGTGGTCCAAGCCCTTAATTTCTCAAGGAGAAACTGAGAGTTAAAAGTGAGAGAAGAAACTGGGGATTTCTTCTCAATTCTTAGGAGTTGGCCAGGAGAGTTGCTTTTGTTGTGTGTGCGTGTATATGTATGTGTATGACTGTGTTGTTTCAATGCTTGTTTTCTCAGTTGCTTTTTGTGTAGGAATCACTCAACTCAATTCTGGTTTTCTCTTAGGGGCAATTAATCCATTTGTAATTGTATAGTTGGTGAGTTGGTAGGAGGAGAGATAGTCAGGAACTTCTTACTCTGCCATTTTGCTAACATCACTTGTGAATATATTATGCACATTCTTTTTAACAAAGCATTATCTAGTTAGATCAATTTGGGATTAGAAAACAAGGTCTTTTAAATTTTATCTTAACGTATTCCTTATTTTGTCCTCTTCCTTTCTTTATGTAGGCCTAAGTTTCTGACCTAAATTATTTTCCTTTTCTTTAAAGAATTTCTTTTAACATTTCTTACAAGGCATGTCTACAGGCAAAAAAAAAAAAAAAAAAGCCGGTTTTTTTTTTTTTTTTTTTTTAATTGGAGGTTAGTTACTTTACGATATTGTGGTGGTTTTTGCCATACAATGACATGAATCAGCCATAAGTGTACATGTGTCCCCCTGTCCTGAACACCCTTCCAAGTCCATCCTCATGCCATCCCTCTGGGTTGTCCCAGTACACTGGATTTGAGTGCCCTGCTTCATCATCAAACTTGGAATGGTCATCTATTTCACATATGGGACTTCCCTGGTGGCTCAGACTGTAAAGCCTCTGCCTACAGTGTGGGAGACCTGGGTTTGATCCCTGAGTCAGGAAGATCCTCTGGAGAAGGAAATGGCAACCCACTCCAGTACTCTTGCCTGGAAAATCCCATGGATGGTGGAGCATAGTAGGCTAAAGTCCATGGGGTTGCAAAGAGTCGGACACGACTGAGTGACTTCACTTCATGTTTCAATGCTATTCTCTCAAATCATTCCATCCTTGTCTTCTTTCACAAAGTAAAAAAGTCTGTTCTTTACATCTGAGTCTCTTTTGCTGTCTTGCAGACAGGGTCGTCATTACCATCTTTCTAAATTCCATATATATATATATACACACACACACACATACATACATACATACATACTGTATTAGTGTTTTTCTTTATGACTTACTTAACTCTGCAGTGACTTCCCTGGTGGCTCAGACAGTAAAGCATCTGTCTACAATGCGGGAGACCTGGGTTTGATCCCTGGGTTGGAAAGATCCCCTGGAGAAGGAAATGGCAATCCACTCCAGTACTATTGCCTGGAAAATCCCACGGACAGAGAAGCCTGGTAGGCTACAGTCCATGGGCTTACAAAGAGTTGGACACGACTGAGTGACTTTACTTTCACTTCACTAACTCTGTATAGCAGGCTCCAGTTTCATCCACCTCGTTAGAACTTACTCAAATGTACTCTTTCATATAGCTGAGTATATTTCATTGTGCATGTGTAATTGGAACTTTCTTATCCATTCATCTGCTGATGGATATCTAGGCTGTTTCTAGATGTCCTAGTTATTGTCAACAGTGCTGCAATGAACATTGGGGTACACAAGTCTTTTTCAATTCTGAATTCCTTAGTGTATATGCACAACACTGTGATTGGTGGGCCAAATGGCAGTTATATTTCCTGTTCTTTAAAAAATTTCCATACTGTTCTCCATAGTGGCTGTGCTAGTTTGTATTCCCACCAATAGTTAGGAGGGTTCCCTTTTCTCCATACCCTTTCCAGCAATTATTGTTTGTAGACTTTGTGATGGCAGCCATTCTGGCCGGCATGAGATGGTACCTCATTGTGGTTTTGATTTACATTTCTCTGATAATGAGTGATATTGAACATCTTTTCATGTGTTTATTAGCCATCTGTATGTCTTTGTTCTTTGAAATGTCTTAATTCTTTGGCCCATTTTTTTTTTTTTTTAATTGGGTTGTTTATTTTTCTGGTATTGAGCTGCATGAGCTGCTTATATATTTTGGAGATTAATTGTTTGACAATTGTTTCATTTGCTATTTTTTTCTCCCATTGTCAATGCTGTCTTTTCACTGTGTTTATAGTTTCCTTCTTGTGCAAAAGCTTTTAAATTTATTTAGGTCCCATTTGTTTATTTTTGCTTTTATTTCTATTACTATGGGAGGTGTATCATAGAGGATCTTGCTGTGATTTATGTCAGAGAGTGTTCTGCATATGATTTCTTCTAGCAGTTTTATAGTTTCTGGTCTTACATTTAGATCTTTAGTCCATTTGAGTTTATTTTTGTGTATGGTGTTAGAAACCACATGAAAAGCACAATCACAGAGAGCTAATCAAACTGATGACATGGACCAGTTTTCTCTAACTCAATGAAACTATTAGCTAAGCCAAGCAGGAAAACCCTGCTGGACTGCACATGGTGGACAGTTCTGACAACATGTGGTCCGCTTGAGAAGAGAATACCAAATGGCTTCAGTATTATTGCCTTGAGAACACCATGAACAGTATAAAAAGGAAAAAAGATATGATACTGAAAGATGAAGTCCCCAGGTCATTAGGTGCCCAATATGCTATTGGAAAAGAGTGGAGAAATAAATCCAGAAAGAATGAAGAGAGGGAGCCAAAGCAAAAACAATGCCTAGTTGTGGATGTGATGGATGATGGAAGTAAAGTCTGATGCTATAAAGAACAATATTGCATAGGAGCCTGGGATGTTAGGTCCATGAATCAAGGTAAATTGGAAGTGGTCACACAGGATGTGGCAAGAAGGAACATGAACATTTTAGGAATCAGTGAACTAAAATGGACTGGAATGGTCTAATTTAATTCAAATGACCATTATATCTACTACTGTGTGCAAACATCCCTTAGAAGAAATGGAGTAGCCCTCACAGTCAAAAAAGTCTAAAATGCAGTATTTGGGTGCAATCTCCAAAATAACAGAATGATCCCTGTTATTTTCCAAGGCAAACATTCTATATCACAATAATTCAAGTCTATGCCCTAACCAGTAATGCTGAGGAAGCTAAAGTTGAATATTTCTATGACGATCTACAAGGCATTCTAGAACTAATACCCAGAAAGGATAGGGGACTGAAATTTTCTTACATGAAAATGTAAGAAGTCAAGTGTTACCTGGAGGAGCAGGCAAATTTGGCCTTGGAATACAAAATGAAGCAGTGCAAAACTAACAAGAGTTTTGCCAAGAAAACGCATTGGACGTAGAAAACACACTCTTCAATAACACAAGAGACATCTCTACACATTGATTATATTCATTGCAGCCAATGATAGAAAGCGCTACACAGTCAGCAAAAACAAGTCTAGGAGCTGACTGTGGCTCAGATTATGAAATCCTTATTGCCAAATTGGGACTTAAATTGAAGAAAGTAGGGAAAATCACTAGATCATTCAGGTATAGCCTAAATCAAATCCCTTACGATTACAGTGGAAGTGACAAATAGATTCAAGGGATTAGATCTAATAGACAGAGTTCCTGAAGATCTATAGACAGAAGTTTGCCTGAGTCCAGCTCCAGCAGCCAGGGAATCAGCCTGAAGGGGTGAACGGTGTTGGTGGACGATGATGTAGCCTCTGACTCATAGTACGAAACTACATGCTTATTTCAAGCTTCAGGTTTTCTTTTATACTTTAACAAAAGCATTAGGTCAGAGGTTTGACATTTTTAGTTTCCCCCACCCAGATTTACTGTCTCCAGAAATCATTGTTGTCCTTCAAACAACAAATCATTGTTGTCCTTCCTGCTTCGGTGATTCTCTAAGAATTGGCATTACTATCTATTATCTACTTTATCTTATGTGTCCTATACTTAATTTGTGATTACATTGTAACTCATGTTACATTCCTCAGGTTATTTATCTTTCTAAATCCTGTTTGTCCCTAGCATCTTAAGATCACTATCTCCTAAAAAGGCTTCCAGCTATTCTTAATTATTCCTAAACCCTAAACTCAGCAAACTTCTTTTGCCATAAATATTTCCCTCACAAACAGGTCTCAGAAAACAATCCTTCCCATGGCCTCAAGCTGCAGCCTATGTGCTCATCCTGGGACATTCTTTGTAAAAATCCTTCAACAAATGTCAATGGTTACTTTATAGATTATTTTCTGGGCACAACTGTAGAAGGCTTTGTGCTTTCTCATGCTTCTCTCAAGTACCTTAACATTATTTCCAGCCAGCTCAACTGAAGAAAGGAAAGAACAAGTCAGAATCACAAGGCCTAACTCCTTCATCCCAGGGCCGTGCCTGCGAGATGAGGAGAGGGGGTTGGGGCCGTGCCTCCATTTTGTCAGTAATGCCTAATGCAGCACCCGACAGAGGTTCATGACATTGTATGCGAGGCAGTGATCAAGACCATCTTCAAGAAAAAGAAATACAAAAAGGCAAAATGGTTGTCTGAGGAGGCCTTACAAATAGCTGAGAAAAGAACAGAAGAAAAAGCCAAAGGAAAAGGAAAGATGTACCCATTTCACTACAGAGTTCCAAAGAATAGCAAGGAGACATAAGAAAGCTTTCCTTGGTGATTAATGAAAAGAACTAGAAGAAAACAACAGAATGGTAGAGGCTAGAGATCTCTTAGGGAAAACACCAATGGATCATTTCAAGCAAAGATGGGCACGAGAAAGCAAAGAAATACTATGGACCTAACAGAAGCAGAAGATATTAAGAAGAGGTGGCAAGAACACATAGAAGAACTATACAAAAAAGATCTTCATGACCTAGATAACCATGATAGTGTGATTGCACACTAGAGCCAGACATCCTGGAATGTGAAGTCAAGTGGGCCATTGGAAGCAACACTACAAACAAAGCTAGTGCAGGTGAAAGAATTCCAGTTGAGCTATTTCAAATCCTAAAAGATGGTGCTGTGAAAGTGCTGCACTCAGTAGGTCAGCAAATTTGAAAAACTCAGCAGTGGCCACAGGAGTGGAAAATGTTAATTTTTATTGCAATCCCAAAGAAAGGAAATGCCAAAGAATATTTAAATTACTACACAATAGTGCTCATCTCAGTATTACTCATGCTAGCAAAGTAATGCTCAAAATTCTCCAAGCCAGCTTTAAACAACTTGTGAACTGTGAATTTCAAGATGTTTAAGATGGAGTTAGAAAAGCCAGAGCAACCCGAGATCAAATTGACAACATCTGTTAGATCATCAAAAAAGCAAGACAGTTCCAGGAAACATCTACTTCTGCTTTATTGACTACACCACAGCCTTCAACTGTGTGCTGCTGCTGCTGCTACTGCTAAGTCGCTTCAGTCGTGTCCAACTCTGTGCAACCCCATAGACGGAAGCCCACCAGGCTACCCTGTCCCTGGGATTCTCCAGGCAAGAACACTGGAGTGGGTTGCCATTTCCTTCTCCAATGCATGAAAGTGAAAAGTGAAACTGAAGTCACTCAGTCGTGTCCAACTATTAGCGACCCCATGGACTGCAGCCTACCAGGCTCCTCCATCCATGGGATTTTCCAGGCAAAAGTACTGGAGTGGGGTGCCATTGCCTTCTATGTGGATCACCACAAACTGTGGAAAATTCTGAAAGAGATGGGAATACCAGACCACCTGACCTGCCTCCTGAGAAATCTGTATGCAAGTCAAGAAGCAACAGTTAGAACTGGACATGGAACAACAAACTGATTCCAAACTGGGAAAGTAGAAAGTCAAGGCTGTATATTGTCACCCTGTTTATTAAACTTATATGCAGTATACATCATTCTAAATGTCAGCTGGATGAAGTAGGAGCTGGAATCAAGATTGTCAGGAGAAATATCAGTAACCTCAGACACACAGATGATACCACCATCATAGGAGAAAGTGAAGAAGAACTAAAGAGCCTCTTGATGAAAGTGCAAGAGGAGAGTGAAAAAGTTGGCTTCAACATTCAGAAAACTAAGATCAAGGCATCTGGTCCCATAATTTCAAGGCAAATAAATGGGGGAAACAATGGAAACAGAGGGAAACCATTTTGGGGGGCTCCAAAATCATTGCCAATGGTGACTGAAGCCCTGAGATTACAAAATGCTTGCTCCTTGGAAGAAAAGCTATGACAATTCTAGACAGCATGTGAAAAAGTAGACATAATTTTGCAAACAAAGGCCCATCTAGTCAAAAATATGGTTTTTCCAGTAGTCATGTATGGATGTGAGAATGGACGATAAAGATAGCTGAGTGCTGAAGAATTAATGCTTTTCAACTCTGGTGCTGGAGAAGATTCTTGAGAATCAGTTGAACTGCAATTACATCAGACCAGTCAATCATAAAGGAAATCAATCCTGAATATTTATTGGAAGGATTGATGCTGAAGTTGAAATTCCAATACTTTGGCCACCTGATTTGAAGAACTGACTCTATGGAAAAACCCTGATGCTGGGAAAGATTGAAGGCAGGAAGAGAAGGGGACAACAGAGGATGAGATGGTTGGATGGCATCACTGACTTAATGGACATGAGTTTGAGCAAGATCTGGGAGTTGATTTTGTACTTGGAAGCCTTGCGTGTTGCAGTCCATTGTGTCGCAAAGAGTCAGACAAGTCTGAGTGACTAAACTAAACTTAGTGTTAAAAAGTGTCCTAATTTCATTCTTTTAGAGTTTGTTTACCAGTTTTTCCAGCACCACTTGTTAAAGAGATTGCCTTTTCTCCATTGTATATTTTTGCCTCCTTTGTCAAAGATAAGGTTTCTGTAGGTGCATGAATGTATATCTGGACTTTCTAATTGTCCCAGTGATCTATATTTATGCCTTTCTATCAATACCATACTGTTTTGATGACTGTAGCTTTGTAGTACAGTATGAATTCAGGAGGGTTGATTTGTCCAGTTCCATTCTTTCTCAAGATTGCTTTGGCTATTCAAGGTTTTTTGTGTTTCCATACAAATTGTGAAATTATTTGTTGTAGTTCTGTGAAAAATACGATTAATAGCTTGATAGGGATTGCATTGAATCTATAGACTGCTTTGGGTTTTATACTCATTTTTACTATATTGATTCCTCTGATCAATGAAAATCTATTGAGATATTCATGTGTTTTTTTATCTTTCAAGTTGTTAATATGGTGTACCACATTGATTTATGAAATTGGAAGATTCCTTGCATCCCTATAATAAAACCCACTTGGTTATAAAATATAATCTTTTTAATATGCTGTTGGACTCTGCTAGAATTTTGTTGAGGATTTTTGCACCTATGTTCATCAGTCCTTTTGGCCTGTAGTTTTCTTTTTATATGACATCTTTGTTTGCTTTTGGTATTAGGGTGATGATGGTCTCGAGTTTGAGAGTTTACCTTCCTCTGCAATTTTCTAGAAGACTTTTGAGTAGGATAGGTATTAGCTCTTCTCTAAAATTTTGGTAGAATTCAGCTGTGAAGCTATCTGGTCCTGGGATTTTGTTTGTTGAAGATTATTTTACTACAGTTTGAATTCTGTGCTTGTGGTTGGTCTGTTAAGATTTTCTATTT
Source organism: Bubalus kerabau (assembly GCF_029407905.1). Lineage (NCBI taxonomy): Eukaryota > Metazoa > Chordata > Mammalia > Artiodactyla > Bovidae > Bubalus > Bubalus kerabau. The sequence continues at coordinate 38,748,563 of NC_073635.1, forward strand.
CTTTCTGGTTCAGTTTTGGAAAGTTACACTTTATGAAGAATTTGTCCAAATCTTCCAAACTCTCCATTTTATTGGCATATAGTTGCTGATAGTAATTTCGTATGATCCTTTGTATTTATGTGTTGTCTGTTGTGATTTCTCCCTTTGCATTTCTAATTTTGTTGAATTGATTCATCTTCCTTTTTTTTTTTTAATGAGTCTTTCTAATGATTTGTCTATTTCATTTATCTTCTCAAAGAATCAGCTTTTAGTTTTGCTGATTTTTGCTAGTCTCCTTTGTTTATTTTTCATTTATTTCTGCTCTGATTTTTATGATTTTTTCCTTCTACTGATTTTGGGGTTCTTCTTTTCTTCTTTTTTCTAGTTGCTTTAGATGTAAAGTTAGGGTATTTGTTATTTCTTTTATTTCTTGAGGTAAACTTGTATTGCTATGAACCTTCCTCTTAGCACTGTTTTCACTGAATCCCATTGCCTTTTTGTTTTCATGTTTTCATTTGCTTCTATGCATATTTTGATTTCCTCTTTGATTTCTTCCTCTATCTATAGGTTATTCAGATGCATGTTGTTTAGCCTCCCTATGTTTGTATTTTTAATTTTTTTCCCTGTAGTTGACATTTAATCTTACCACATTGTGATCAGAAAAGATGCTTGAAATGATTTCAGTTTTTTTAATTTACTAGGGCTAAATTTATGGCCCAGCATGTGGTCAATCCTGGAGAATGTTCTGTGTGCACTTGAGAAATATGTGAAATTCATTGTTTTCTGGTGAAATGCCCTATAGATATAAATTAGGTCTACGTGATCCATTGTATCATTTAAACCTTGTGTTTGCTTGCTAATTTTCTGTTTGGTTGTTCTATCCAAAGGTGTGAGTGAGGTATTTAAATCCCCCCCATTCTTGTGTTACTGTCAATTAACCTTTTCATACTTGTTAGCATTTGACTCGGAGAAGGCAATGGCACCCCACTCCAGTACTCTTGCCTGGAAAATCCCATGGGCGGAGGAGCCTGGTAGGCTGCAGTCCATGGGGTTGTGAAGAGTCGGACACGACTGAGCGACTTCCCGTTCACTTTTCACTTTCATGCATTGGAGAAGAAAATGGCAACCCACTCCAGTGTTCTTGCCTGGAGAATCCCAGGGACGGGGGAGCCTGGTTGTCTGCAGCCTCTGGGGTCGCTCAGAGTCAGACACGACTGAAGTGACTTAGCAGCAGCAGCAGCATTTGACTTACATATTGAGGTGCTCCTCTAGGTTGGGTGCATATATGTTTGTAATTGTTAAATCTTTTTCTTAGATTGATCCTTTAATCATTATGTACTATCTTTCTTTGTCACTTTTCAGTTTTTATTGCAGTCTATATTATCTGATATAAGTATTTCTACTCCTGCTTTCTTTTGGTCTCTCTTTGTATGAAGTATCATTTTCAAGGCCTTCACTTTCTGTCTATATGTGTCCATTGGTTTGAGGTGCATCTCCTGTAGACACCATCTATTGGGGTCTTGTTTTTGTTTCCTCTCAGCCAGTCTTTGTCTTTTGGTTGGCGCATTTAACTCATTTACATTTAAGGTAATTATTGATAAGTATGATCCTATTACCATTTACTTTGTTGTTTTGGGTTTGATTTTATATACCTTTTCTGTGTTTCCTATCTAAAGAAGATCCTTTAGCATTTGTTGAAGAGCTGGATTGGTGGTGCTGAATTCTCTCAGCTTTTGCTTGCTGTAAAGCTTTTGATTTCTTCTTCATATCTGAATGAGATCCTTGCTGATTAGAGTAATCTTGGTTGTAGGTTTTTCTTTTTCATTACTTTACAAATATCCTGCCATTCCCTTCTGGCCTGAAGAGCTTACATTAAAAGATCAGTTATTATATTGAAAGTTATATTGAAAGATCAAAACCACAATGATGTATCATTTCAGCCAGTCAGAATGGCTGCTATCCAAAAGTCTATAAGTAATAAGTCTATAAGAAAAGGGAACCCTCTTACACCATCAGTGGGAATGCAAACTAGTACAGCCATTATGAGAACAGTGTGGAGATTCCTTAAAAAAAAAAAAGTCTATTTCCTGGAAATAGAACTGCCATATGAACCAGCAATCCCATTGCTGGGCATACACACCAAGGAAACCAGAATTGAAACAGACACGTGTACCCCAATGTTCATCACAGCACTGTTTACAGTAGCCAGAACATGGAAGAAACCTAGATGTCCATCAGCAGACGAATGGATAAGAAAGCTGTGTACATATACACAATGGAATATTACCCCGCCATTAAAAAGAATACATTTGAATCAGTTCTAATGAGGTGGATGAAACTGGAGCCGATTATACAGAGTGAAGGAAGCCAGAAAGAAAAACACCAATAAAGTATACTAACGTATATATATGGAATTTAGAAAGATGGCAATGATAACCCTGTATGCAAGACAGCAAAAGAGACACAGATGTATAGAACAGTCTTTTGGACTCTGTGGGAGAGGGTGAGGGCAGGATGATATGGGAGAATGACATTGAAACATGTAATTATCACATGTGAAACGAATTGCCTGTCTAGGTTCGATGCATGATACAGGGTGCTCAGGGCTGCTGCACTGGAATGACCCAGAGGGGTGGGATGGGGAGGGAGGTGGGAAAGGTGTTCTGGATGGGGAACACATGTACACCCACGGTGGATTCATGTCAATGTATGGTAAAACCAATACAATATTGTAAAGTAAAATAAATAAATAAAACTGAAGAAAAGTAGATCAGTTTTTATCTATATGGGAATCTCCTTGTGTGTTATTTGTTGCTTTTCCCTTGTTGCTTCTACTATTTGCTCTTTGTGTTTGATCTTCATTAGTTTGATTGATATGTGTATTGGGGTGTTTCTCCTTGGGTTTACCCTGTTTAGCACTCTCTGGGTTTCTTGGACTTGGGTGGTTATTTCCTTCTCTATTTTAGGGACATTTTCAACTATTTTTTCCTCAAATATTTTCTCATGCCCCCTTTTTTTTGTCTTCTTCTCTGACACATATTATTCGAATGTTGCAGCATTTAATATTCTCCCAGAAGTCTCTGAAGTTGTCTTAATTTCTTTTAAGAGTCTTTTCTTTTTTCATCTCCGCTTCACTTATTTCCACCATTCTATCTTCCACTTCACATATTCTCTCTTCTGCTTCAGTTATTCTACTGTTGTTTCCCTCCAGAGTGGTTTTGATCTCAATTATTGCATTATTCATTATTATTTGACTTTTTTTTTTTTTCTTCTAGGTCCTTGTTAAACATTTCTTGTATCTTCTCAATCTTTGTCTCTAGTCTATTTATCTGTAACTCCATTTTTTTTTTTTTTCAACATTTTGGATCATCTTTACTATCATTATTTTAAATTGTTTTTCAGGTAGACTCCCTATCTCCTCCTCTTTTGTTTGGTTTGGTGGGGATTTATCATATTTCTTTATCTGATGCATATTTCTCTGCCTTTGGATTTTGTTTAGATTGCTGTGTTTGGGGAGCCCTTTCTGTTGGATGGAGGTTCGTCTTATTGTGAAGACTGCTCCCTGTGGGTGAGGTTGGACTAGTGGCTTGTCAAGGTTTCCCAGTTTGGGGAGCCTGTGTCTGAGTTCTGGTGAATGGAGCTGAATCTCTTCTCTCTGGAGTGCAATGAAGTGTCCAGTAGTGAGTTTTGGGGTGTCTTTGGGTTTGGCATGGTTTTGGGTAACCTGACTTTTAATGTTCAGTGTTGTGTTCCTGTTTTGCTGGAGAATTATTGTGGTATGTCTTGCACTGGAACTTGTTGGCTCTTGAGTGGAGCTTGGTTTCAATGTAGGTATAGAGATTTTTGGAGAGAGAAATGGCAACCCACTCCAGTGTTCTTGCCTGGAGAATCTCAGAGACAGGGGAACCTGGTGGGCTGCCATCTATGGGATTGCACACAGTCGGACACACCTGAAGCGACTTAGCAGCAGCAGCATAGAGACTTTTGAATGAGCTCTTCTCTGTTAATTTTCCCTGAAATTAGAAGATCTCTGATGTTCTCATGTTTTGCTATTAAGCTTTCTGCCTCTGGCTTTCAGTCTTATTCTTACAGTAGCCTCAAGACTTCACTATCCATACAACACAGATGATAAAACATCTAGGTTAATGATGAAACTATTCTCCACAGCAAGGAACACCCAGAGAGATACACAGAATTACATAGAAAAGAGAAGAGGGCATAGTGATATAGAGGTGGTGAGGGAGGGAAGAGACAGGAATCAAAGGAGAGAGAAATCCAACCAGATATCAATTCCTTAAGTGTTCTTCACAGCCCAGAATACTAGACGGATTCACAGAGCTAAGTATAGATGAGAAGGGGGAGGAAGGAAATAGAGGTGGCTTCTAGGAGAAAAGGGAGAGTCAAAAGGTAAGAGAATAATCAAGCCAGTAATCAAATCCTAAGTGAAAATGGATACTGAAGATTAGATTTTTAAAGGTACAAAATTGATTTAAAAATACCAAAAACAAAGATTAAAAATCTAGAATAGATGTTAGATTTCTCAAAAATAGAATATAAAAAATACAAAAAAACAAACACAAAAATTAAAAGATATATATATATATATGAAATTTGCTTTCAAAATAGTTTTTTTTTTTTTTTTTTTTTCCCGTTGCCAGTTAATAGTAGGTTCAGTTCAGTTCAGCTCAGTTCCTCAGTCCTGTCCAACTCTTTGTGACCCTATGAACCGCAGCACATGAGGCCTCCCTGTCCATCACCAACTCCCGGAGTTCACACATATTCATGTCCATTGAATTGATGATGCCAACCAATCATCTCATCCTCTGTCATCCCCTTCTCCTCCCGCCCTCAATCTTTCCCAGCATCAGAGTCTTTTCAAATGAGTCAGCTCTTCTCATGAGGTGGTCAAATTATTGAAGTTTCAGCTTCAACATCAGTCCGTCTAATGAACACCCAGGACTGATCTCCTTTAGAATGGACTGGTTGGATCTCCTAGTAGTCCAAGGGACTCTCAAGAGTCTTCTCCAACACCACAGTTCAAAAGCGTCAATTCTTTGGAGCTCAGCTTTCTTTAGAGTCTAACTCTCACATCCATATATGACTACTGGAAAAAGCGTGGCTTTGACAAGACGGATCTTTGTTGAAAAAATCCATCAGTTCAGTTCAGTTCAGTCGCTCAGTCGTGTCTGAGTCTTTGTGACCCCATGAATCACAGCACACCAGTCCTCGCTGTTCATCACCAACTCCTGCAGTTCACTCAGACTCACGTCCATCGAGTCAGTGATGCCATCCAGCCATCTCATCCTCTGTCGTCCCCTTCTCTTCCTGCCCCCAATCCCTCCCAGCATCAGAGTTTTTTCCAATGAGTCAACTCTTCACATGAGGTGGCCAAAGTACTAGAGTTTCAGCTTTAGCATCATTCCTTCCAAGGAAATCCCAGGGATGATCTCCTTCAGAACGGACTTGTTGGATCTCCTTGCAGTCCAAGGGACTCTCAAGAGTCTTCTCCAACACCACAGTTCAAAAGCGTCAATTCTTTGGCGCTCAGCCTTCTTCACAGTCCAACTCTCACATCCATACATGACCACAGGAAAAACCATAGCCTTGACTAGACAAATCTTTGTTGGCAAAGTAATATCTCTGCTTTTGAATATGCTATCTAGGTTGGTCATAACTTTCCTTCCAAGGAGTAAGCGTCTTTTAATTTCATGGCTGCAGTCACCATCTGCAGTGATTTTGGAGCCCAGAAAAATAAAATCTGACACTGTTTCCACTGTTTCCCCATCTATTTCCCATGAAGTGATGGGACCGGATGCCATGATCTTCATTTTCTGAATGTTGAGCTTTAAGCCAACTTTTTCACTCTCCACTTTCATTTTTAGTTCCTCTTCACTTTCTGCCATAAGGGTGGTGTTATCTGCATATATGAGGTTATTGGTATTTCTCCAGGCAATCTTGATTCCAGCTTGTGTTTCTTCCAGTCCAGCGTTTCTCATGATGTTCTCTGCATATAAGTTAAATAAGCAGAGTGACCATATACAGCCTTGACGCACTCCTTTTCCTGTTTGGAACCAGTCTGTTGTTCCATGTCCAGTTCTAACTGTTGCTTCCTGACCTGCATACAAATTTCTCAAGAGACAGGTCAGGTGGTCTGGTATTCCCATCTCTTTCAGAATTTTCCACAGTTTATTGTGATCCACACAGTCAAAGGCTTTGGCATAGTCAATAAAGCAGAAATCAATGTTTTTCTGGAACTCTCTTGCTTTTTCCATGATCCAGCGGATGTTGGCAATTTGATCTCTGGTTGCTCTGCCTTTCCTAAAACCAGCTTGAATATCAAGAAGTTCACGGTTCACATATTGCTGAAGCCTGGCTTGGAGAATTTTGAGCATTACTATACTATCGTGTGAGATGAGTGCAATTGTGTGGTAGTTTGAGCAGTCTTTGACATTGCCTTTCTTTGGGATTGGAATGAAAACTGACCTTTTCCAGTCCTGTGGCCACTGCTGAGTTTTCCAAATTTGCTGGCATATTGAATGCAGCATTTTCACAGCATCATCTTTCGGGATTTGAAATAGCTCATCTGGAATTCCATCACCTCCACTAGCTTTGTTTGTAGTTATATTTTCTAAGGCCCACTTGACTTCACATTCCAGGACGTCTGGCTCTAGGTGAGTGATCACACCATCATGATTATCTTGGTTGTGAAGATCTTTTGTGTACATTTGTTCTGTGTATTTTTGCCAGCTCTTCTTAATATCTTCTGCTTAGGTCCATACCTTTTTGTCCTTTATTGAGCCCATCTTTGTATGAAATGTTCCCTTGGTATCTCTAATTTTCTTGAAGAGATCTCTAGTCTTACCCATTCTGTTGTTTTCCTCTATTTCTTTGTACTGATCGCTGAGGAAGGCTTTCTTATCTCTCCTCGCTATTCTTTGGAACTCTGCATTCAGATGCTTATATCTTTCCTTTTCTCCTTTGCTTTTCACTTATCTTCTTTTCACAGCTATTTGTAAGGCCCCCTAGACAGCCATTTTGCTTTTTTGCATTTCTTTTCCATGGGGATGGTGTAGATCCCTGTCTTCTGTACAGTGTCACGAACCCCATCCATAGTTCATCAGGCACTCTATCTATCAGATCTAGGCCCTTATATCTATTTCTCACTTCCACTGTATAATCATAAGGGATTTGATTTCAGTCATACCTGAATGGTCTAGTGGTTTTCCCTACTTTCTTCAATTTTAGTCTGAATTTGGTAATAAGGAGTTCATGATCTGAGCCACAGTCAGCTCCTGATCTTGTTTTTGTTGACTGTATAGAGCTTCTCCATCTTTGGCTGCAAAGAATATAATCAATCTGATTTCAGTATTGACCATCTGGTGATGGTCCATAGTAGGTTATAAATGAAAATTAAAGGAGTAATGAAGGAATTAACTTATAAAAAAATAAAAAGTGATAATAGGAAAAATATATCTAGGAATTTCTCTGTAGTTGTTGTGAGCAGTGTGGGGTCAGTTCTGTTTCAGATAGTTTCTTGTTCCAACTATTAGTTGGTCTTGATGTCTATAGGTCCCCCTCCAATGCACAGTCAATTTTAACTACAGGGTTTTAACCTGTTGTACCTGTCATTTCCAGAGTGGGTCCCTCTTCTCTGTTTATTTTGGCTTCCTCTATTTACAAGTCTCTTCAGTGTCTAATTTCTGTCCTGACACAAGGGGGAGAAGATGGCCACTTATTTAGGCTCACTTGTTCAGTTGTGTTGTGAGGAACACAAACAAATACTGATGGCATGTGTGGGGAGTGCTCACAGTTTATGGACCACACAGGGTTTGCCAAAGCCCAAGGTGGCATGTACTTTCTGGGTCTATACTGCTCTGGCTCCACGGTATTCTGCAAGAGCACTGTCCCAAGTGGACCCAACATTTCATGTCCTTCCCACTTCTAAGCCACTCAGGTTTTTGGGTGTTCCGTAAGGGCACAGACCCAGATGGGCTATGCATTTTGTGCCCTTCCCAGGTCCAAGCAGCTCAGGCGACTGGGTGCTCTGCAAGCACACTCTTCCAAGTGAGCTGTGCATCTTAATCACCTCCCCAGTCCCAGCTTCTTGGTTTCTTGGGAGTGATGAGAGCACCATCTCACCCGTGCCATGTGTCTCCTCAGGGAAGCTGATCTCAGGCTGTGACACTCCTGGCAGATACCAATGGTCCAGGATCCCAGGAAGACATGGTTAACAACTGAGAGCCTGCTCACAGTTTGGTAGAAGATGCAGTCTCTGGGGCCAAGATTATAGCAGCCCTTCACCTTCCAGCTCTGGCTCTTGCATGCCTGTCTCTCTGCCTCTGGGGAGCAGGGGTCTATTTGCAGCCAGCTAGCTCTTCTTTGGTATTCACTCAATCTTTTGTTCTGTGAGCTCACCAGTGATCACAGTGCTGCATTATAGCCTTTTACAGGAAAGGTAATATATATATATTTCACCTTTGAATATATATATATTCATATATATTTCACCTTTGGCAAGCCCACAGTCTGGGTTGGGCATTCAGCCCTAGTCCATACCCTGAGGAGTAATGATGCAGCCTGAGCCTCCCTGCCCAGGCCCCACTTACTGGTGGCAGACATGGGAGTCTGGACTACTTCTCCTCTGGCAGTTGCTGTTAGGTGTATATTCTGTGGTTGTTTTTTGTTGTTGTTTTTTTCCCCCTCCTAATTATGTTGCCTTCTGAGATTCCCAAACTCCCTACAGACCCACCTGTGAGAGCATTTCCTACTGTGTGGAAACTTCTCCTCTTTCATGACTCCCTCCCCAGGATGGGTCTCCATCCCTAAATCTTTTGTCTCCTTTTTTGTCTTTTATATTTTGTCCTACCTCGTCTTGAAGAGAATGGACTGCCTTCTGGGTGCATGGTGTCCTCTGCCAGTGTTCAAAAGTTGTTTTGTGGAAATTGCTCAATATTCAAATGATCCTTTGATGAATTTGTGGGGGAAAAAACTGGCCTCCCTATCCTACTCCTCTGCCATCTTAGGACTGCCTCTTCCCCCAGTTCCTCAGTTTTTGTTTCTCTGAGAGCATGATTATTTTTTTCTTCACTTTTGAAGGATAAGTTCACAGGGTGTAGAATTTTACATTGATAGTTGTTTTTTTTTTTTTTTTTTTTCTCTCTCTCTCTTTTCTCTTTTCTTAAACATTTTACCCCACTCTTTTCTTGTTGGCATGGTTTTGGAGAAGTTACATATAATTATTTATTTCTTTTAAAGATGAAGTGATTTCCTTTACTTCTGATTTCAGGGTTTTTTTCTCTTTGATTTTCTGTAATTTTGCTTATTTTTAAAAAAGGGAAGTTTATCTTGCTGTATATTTTCTGAGCTTCCTGAATTTGTATTTTGATGTCTGACATTAATTGGGGTAAGTTTTTAGTCCTTAATTATTTAAATATTTCTTGAGTTCTTTGTCTCTTCCTTCTCTTTCTGAAATATCCATTATGAATATGTTACATATTTTGTGTTGTTCCAGACTCTTGAATATTATGTTATTTTTCCTAGTTTTTCTCTTTGCTTTTTGGATTGTGTGGCATTTATTGAGATATCCTCAAGCTTAATGATTTTATTTTTTTCCTCTAGCTATGTCTATTTCAATAATTAGGAAATCAAATGTTCTCATCATTTCCTTTACAAGTTTTTGATCTGTAGTTTTGTTTTTGGTTCTTTCTTAGGATTTACATCTCTGTTTTTACTATGTTTTTATTTTGCTTATCCATTATTACATGTTATTTTTATCAAGTACAGTGTATCAATCACATATCTTTTATATTCTCTGTCAGATAATTATGACATTCATATCTTATTCTGATGCTTACTCTGTCTTTTCAAATTGTATTTTTGCCTTTTAGTATGACTTGTAATTATTATTATTTTTTTAGTCAGTCATGGTGTATTGGATCAAAATAACTGTTATGAATAGACTTTTAGTAATGTTGTCATGAGTTTTAGGGGGGATGGGAAATACTGTATAATCCTATGCTTAGGTCAAAGTCTTCAATAAGCTTATGCCTATGACTGTGAACTTCACAAGTGTTTCTCAGTTTTTTTGCCTCACTCTTATGTATGGAACAGGATGATGAGAGTGAATTGGAGTTGTGTATTACTCTTCTCTCATGCAGAAGGCTATAGCTATATAAAGTTGGAAATTTTTCTTCCTCAAGATTAATTAAGCTCTGATAATGCCCAATTAAACCAGTTTTTCCTGAGAACAGGCATTGTTAAAATAACAGAGCATTCATTTTTTTTTTTTAAGGTGGTTCCTTTTCTGCCCTCTCATCATTCAGATGATGCCCCCACAATCATTCAGTTGTGTCTGACTCTTTGTAACCCCATGGGCTGCAGCACACTAGGCTTTCTTCTATTTCACCATCACCCTGAGCTTGCTCAAACTCATATCCATTGGGTTGGTGGTGTCATCCAACCATTATGTCCTCTGTTATCCCCTTCAATGTTTCATAGCATTAGGTTCTTTTCAAATGAGTCAGTTCTTCACATCGGTTGACCAAAGTATTGGAGTTTCAGCTTCAGCATCAGTCCTTCCAATGAATATTTGGGATTGATTTTTTTTAGGATTGACTATTTTGATCTCCTTACTGTCCAAGGGATGATCAAGAGTCTTCCCTAATACCATAGTTCAAAAGCATCAATTCTTTGGCCCTCAGTATTCTTTATGGTCCAACTCTCACATCCATATGTGACTAATAGGAAAAAACAAACAAACAAACAAACAACGTAGCTTGCACTAGAAGGGCCTTTGTTGGCAAAGCAATGTCTCTGATTTTTAATATGGGGTCTAGGTTTGTCATAGTTTTTCTTCCAAGAAGCAAGTGTTTATTTTATTATTATTATTATTATTTTTAATTTCATGACTGCATTCATCATTTGCAGTGATTTTGGAGCCCAAGAAAATAGTCTGCCACTGTTTCCATTGTTTTGCTATCTAATTGCAATGAAGTAATGGGACCAGATGCCATGATCTTCATTTTCTGAATGTTGAGTTTTAAGCCAGCTTTTTTTTACTTTCCTCTTTCACCTTCATTCAGTTCAGTTCAGTTTAGTCACTCAGTCGTGTCCGACTCTTTGCGACCCCATGAATTGCAGCACGCCAGACCTCCCTGTCCATCACCAACTCCCAGAGTTCACTCAGACTCAAGTCCATCGAGTCAGTGATGCCATCCAGCCATCTCATCCCCTGTCGTCCCCTTCTCCTCCTGCCCCCAATCCCTCCCAGCATCAGAGTCTTTTCCAATGAGTCAACTCTTCGCATGAGGTGGCCAAAGTACTGGAGTTTCAGCTTTAGCATCATTCCTTCCAAAGAAATCCCAGGGCTGATCTCCTTCAGAATGGACTGGTTGGATCTCCTTGCAGACCAAGGGACTCTCAAGAGTCTTCTCCAACACCACAGTTCAAAAGCATAAATTCTTCAGTGCTCAGCCTTCTTCACAGTCCAACTCTCACATCCATACATGACCACAGGAAAAACCATAGCCTTGACTAGACAAACCTTTGTTGGCAAAGTAATGTCTCTGCTTTTGAATATGCTATCTAGCTTGGTCATAACTTTCCTTCCAAGGAGTAAGCGTCTTTTAATTTCATGGCTGCAGTCACCATCTGCAGTGATTTTGGATCCCAAAAAAATAAAGTCTGACACTGTTTCCACTGTTTCCCCATCTACTTCCCATGAAGTGCTGGTTAATATTAAGTGTCACCAAAAAAGTTGAGTGTCAAAATTTACTGGCTTTATGAAGAGAATTAAAAACACTATTGAATGAAGAAATATTTTACCATTTAGATATCACTATTATTCATCATTTTTATTAAAAAAAGATATTAAAAAAGATAAAGATGTATAAAAAACATATAAATGCAAATTTAAGACCTAGATAATTATGGAAGAAAATACTGTTTAATTGATCTGTTTTGATTATTTTTTTCCTTGTTCCTTTAAATACGGTAAAATATATGGATTCAAGTAAAATAGTTCCTTAAAGTCATGATCTGAATTGGAAAATATTTTACACAATCGTAGTAAGTTTTTGAAAATATGCATTTTTATGTATTCTCAAGACATTTATGATTTTGTTGGTTTTCCAGCTAATTAAATTTTTATTGTTTTTTTAATTTATTTTATTTTATTTTTTTTTTAATTTTACAATATTGTATTGGTTTTGCCATACATCAACATGAATCCACCACGGGTATACATGTGTTCCCCATCCTGAACACCCCTCCCATCTCCCTCCCTGTACCATCCCTCTGGGTCGTCCCAGTGCACCAGCCCCAAGCATCCAGTATCGTGCATCGAACCTGGACTGGCAACTCGTTTCATGTATATTATACATGTTTCAATGCCATTATCCCAAATCATCCCACCCTCTCCCTCTCCCACACAGTCCAAAAAACTGTTCTATACATAGTGTCTCTTTTGCTGTCTCAATTTTGTTGGTATTCCAGCTAATTATTTTTTTAAAAAATTGAGAGAAGTTATACCAAAAAAGAAAGTATGGGAATAGGTTTTTAAAATATATTTTATAATTACTGCCTATCATGCAATTTTCTCACAATATCATATATATGGTCATTCAGTTTTAGACATTATCAATTCACTTAGCACAAGGTTGAACTAAGTCAGAATTCCATACTAGAACTTTATTAGTTTCCTCATGGTTTTCAAACATCAATGAAATTTCAAATTTTACCTAAGGATTCTATATTAAACTTTATGTCATATTAAACTGCAGGCCTGTTGAGTGTCTGCAGCTCACAGTCACAGAGGCTAATGATTGGTGAGCTGATGCTTTGCAGACAAAGTTTCTTAAGGGTCATGGCATTCTCAGACTAATATCAAAAAGTTAAAATTACATTTTATTATGCCTGAAAGGAAAAAAAGGGTTTTTGTACATTTTGCAGTTGACCTTGCTTGCATGGGGATTCACAAATGTACAGCTCTGCATTGAGAGAGGGGGGAAAAAAAGATATAAGTACATTGATTTTCCACAGGCCTTTTAGTAATGATATGCTATTTTCTGATTTACACCATTAATTGAAAATTAAGTACTTAATAATAAGTTCCGTAACTATTATATCTAGATTTTATTCTGCAACATACAAGGGATGTGGGAAGTTATTTTATAGATTAAAAGTTTACCAAAGTCAGTAAATATTTCTTTCTTGACTTGACAGAATTTTGACCTTATCTGAAATCCATCTTGTAATCTAAACAGGACCATAGAAATTGAAGCATTTTTCTGTTTCACGTGTGTGATTTTTATAACTTTCATTGAAGCTACTTCTGATGGAGAAGTTGTCATTATGTGCTTTATTTATTTATTTATTTTTTCATATTAAAGTATAGAAAACTCAATGACAGGGAAGAAGTCCTGGATGAGAAAAAAGTTTCTATGTCCTGGAATACCAGGTAAAAAAGGCAAAAGAAAATGTCTTATTTTTCTCATACTGAGAAAACTTTCCACATCAGACTTATTTTCAATATGACAAATAATCTCTGATATTACAGGGAAAAAAAAGTAATGTGTATGTTACAATTTGTCCACATGTTAATATATGTTAAATATTTGGATATATCCATTCAAATATCCTTCATATATGTAGGTCTAAAAATTATCAAGAATGGTGGATTCAGTTTACAACTGAAGACAGATGGGACTTCCCTGGTGGCTCAGTTGGTAAAGAATGTGCCTGCAATGCAGGAGACTCGGATTTGATCCTTGAGTCAGGAAGATCCCCTGGAAAAGGGAATGACAATCCACTATGTATTCTTGCCTGGAGAATTCCATGGTCAGAGGAACCTGATGGGGGCTATAGTCCATGGGGTCACAAAAAGTTGGACATAACTGAGTGACTAATACTTTCTCTTTCGATGATAAAATGCAGACAGAATCCTTCTTTGCCCCATGATTGAATGTCTCTGGTGTGTACACATGAAGAGGGCATTGAAGACAAAAAGCCATGATTCTAGTGCCAGTCCAGCATTATGTTGTGCTACCTTTAACAGATTTCTTATGATTTCTGAAGCTTAGTATTTTCATCACTAAGATGAAGATAATTCTGTCTGAAATTGCTAAATTAATGAAACTGTGTATGTAAAGCACTTAGAAAAGTGGTAGACGTTTGGTAAACATTCGATTATTGGTAATTAATAATAATAAAATAGTAAATGATTTCATGAAAAGTTTGACTCTCAGTCAAATAATATGATAAATCCCTGACATACAAATGAATTCCATTCTGAGAGCACGTCCATAAGCCCAATTTGTTCATAAGTCCAGCAAAATTAGCTTAGGTCTACCACTAACATGATTGGCTATATAGTACTGTACTGTGATAGGTTTATAATACATTACAAGCAATAATACATTAAAAACAAAAAATAAAGAAAACATTTTTAATATTTCAGTACAATACCTTGAAAACTAGGGCAGTATAACACAGCAGCTGGCATATAGGGGTTTGCATCAGTGAACAGGCAAGAATTACTGACTGGAAGAGAGAGAGGAGATGGGAAATGGTAGAGCTGAAGAACTGTCAGCAATAGGAGGCAAAACGCAATCTGCAATTTCACTCATGTCTGATGTTGATGGCACAGGTCCTTGTTCCCTGCTGAATTCAATTATATGTACCCCCTGAAATAATGATCCAATTATGTCTGGGTAGTAGGTCTGGGTAGTAGTGCATAATAGATGACATGGTAGCACTGGATTGCATTCTGAACAGCATCTGCAACCTTTGTGTACCTTTCTACATACGGGCCCTATAGCTCAAAAACTAACAGTGTCTCCTCAAATGAAGAAAATTCCCTTTCCATTCCCTGACTTGTGAATCTCTTCTTAGCAGTATTATCTACATTAACACTGCTTTTACACTTGCTTTCAGATATCTTGGGCTTGAAACAAAGATACTATACTACTGTACTCTACAAGTACTATACAATAAAGTACACAAAAACACAACCACTTGTAGAAGATGCAAGTCCATGAAAATGTATGCCAGAAACAAGAACTAACTTATGTGATTAGATATTCAAACACACATGTCCACCTTTGAGAGTTTGCAATTCAAAAGTTTGTATGTAGAGGATTACTGTATTTACTACAATGTTCTCAGAAATTTTATTAAAAACATATAAAATTGTCATCTAAACAGGAGATTATTTATCTCTTAAGGCTTACTCCTTGGAAGGAAAGTTATAACCAATCTAGATAGCATATTCAAAAGCAGAGACATTACTTTGCCAACAAAGGTCCATTAGTCAAGGCTGTAGTTTTTCCTGTGGGCATGTATGGATGTGACAGTTGGACTGTGAAGAAGGCTGAGCACTGAAGAATTGATGCTTTTGAACCATGGTGTTGGAGAAGACTCTTGAGAGTCCCTTGGACTGCAAGGAGAACCAACCAGTCCCATGATTCATGGGGTCGCAAAGAGTCAGACATGACTGAGCGACTGAACTGAACTGAAGGCAATTGAATTGGAGAAGTAAATGGCAGCCCACTCCAGTATTCTTGCCTGGAGAATCCCAGGGACGTCGGAGCCTGGTGGGCTGCCGTCTATGGGGTCGCACAGAGTTGGACACGACTGAAGCGACTTAGCAGTGGCAGCAGCAAGGCATTTGAGAGTGTGAATTAAGACATATCTGTTATCTGTTCATTAAAAATAAAGCTTTCTCTTTACCTGGTTATTTTGTCTCAAAATAGGTGGTACAATAGCAAGTTGACAGTTATTGTTCTGAAGGCTCCTTGATACCAATTTACTCCAATTTTCACTAAATTATATTATTTAGACAACAAGAGCAGGCCAGTTGTAGCCACCTTCTGATTTTGCATACAGTTGAACGTTAGCCTATCTATTTTCTGTGCTTAATAGTAAGAAACACAATTAATTTAACTTTATTATATTAAGCTAACATTTTCACATCCATTGCTTTTTAGTACACTCAACAGCTATGAGCAAAGTACTATTTCTTTAACAGTTTTACACATGATGATGGTAAAGTACAGAGAGGCTAAGGAACTTGCATAGGGCTACACAACCAGAAAGTGACTGAGCTCAGATTTGAGCCAAGGTATTTTATCTCTGGAATTCTAGATCTTTACCCAACACAAGGTATTGATTTTGGAGGAAATGGCAACCTACTCCAGTATTCTTACCTGGAGAACCCCATGGACAGAGGAGCTTGGCAGGCTACAGTTTATGGGGTCACAATGAGTTGAACACAACTGGAGTGACTTAGAACACATGCACACCATATTAATTGAAGGACACAAGTGAAATTAAAATGATCAATTTTACAGTATTGCATTTTATTTAATCGTTGTAACATTATTTTGCATTAAACACAATTAAATGCTTTTAAAAACAGAAGTTATATTTTAACTGTAGTGTTTCTATGTAACAAAGACTGTAGTTTTTAAAAATTTAACTTAAAAATATATTTAAGTGATATTTTCTTGAAAGAATAATACTTTCAAATAACAGAGCCTACACTACATCTAAATAATTTTGTAATTAATTTACTTAATTTAATTGGAGGCTAATTACTTTACAATATTGTAGTGGTTTTTGCCATTCATGATGTAAATTAGCCATGGATGTACATGTGTCCCCCATGCTGAACACCCCTCCCACCGTCCTCCACATTCCTTCCCTTAGGGTCATCCCAATGCACGGGCCCTGAGTGCCCTTTCTCATGCACCAAACCTGGACTGGAGATCTATTTCACTTATGGTAATAAGTTGAAGCTGAAACTCCAATAATTTGGTCACATGATGTGAAGAGGTGACTCATTATAAAAGACCCTGATGCTGGGAAAGATTGAGGGCAGGAGGAGAAGGGGACAACAGAGGATGAAATGGTTGGATGGCATCATCAACTCAATGGACATGGATTTGGGTGGACTCCGGAAGTTGGTGATGGAAAGGGAGGCCTGGTGTGCTGCGGTTCATGGGGTCGCAAAGAGTCGGACACGACTGAGCTACTGAACTGAACTGAATATACATGTTTCAATATTATTCTCTCAAATCATCCCACCCCTTCTCCCACAGAATCCCCAAGTGTGTTCTTTATCTCTGTGTCTCTTTTGCTGTCTCACATATAGGGTCGTTGTTACCATCTGTCTAAATTGTATATATATGCATTAGTATACTGTATGGCTGATTTTCTTTCTGACCTACTTCACGCTGTATAATTGGCTCCAGTTTAATCCACGTCAATAGAACTGATTCAAATGCATTCTTTTTAATAGCTAAGTAATACTCCATTGTGTATATGTACCACTGCTTTCTTATCCATTCATTTGTGGATGGACATATAGGGTGCTTCCATGTCCTAGCTATTGTAAACAGTGCTGAAATCAACATTGGGATACACGTGTCTCTTTCAATTCTGGTTTCTTCACTGTGTATGCCCAGCAGTGGGCTTTCTGGGTCATAGGGCAGTTCTATTTCCATGTTTTAAGGAATTTCCACACTGTCCTCCAAGGTGGCTGTACTAGTTTTTGTTCCCACTAACAGTGTAAGATAGATGCTTTTCTGGAACTCTCTTGCTTTTTCCATGATCCAGAGGATGTTGGCAATTTGATCTCTGGTTCCTCTGCCTTTTCTAAAACCAGCTTGAACATCTGGAATTTCACAGTTCACGTATTGCTGAAGTCTGGCTTGGAGAATTTTGAGCATTACTTTACTAGCGTGTGAGATGAGTGCAATTGTTCAGTAGTTTGAGCATTCTTTGGCATTGCTTTTCTTTGAGATTGGAATGAAAATTTACCTTTTCCTGTCCTGTGGCCACTGCTGAGTTTTCCAAATTTGCTGTCATATTGAGTGCAGCACTTTCACAGCATCATCTTTCAGGATTTGAAATAGCTCAACTGGAATTCCATCACATCTATTTCTGCTTTATTGACTATGCCAAAGCCTTTGACTGTGTGGATCACAATAAACTGTGGAAAATTCTGAAAGAGACAGAAATACCAGACCACCTGACTTGCCTCCTGAGAAACCTATATGCAGGTCAGGAAGCAACAGTTAGAACTGGACATGGAAAAACAGACTGGTTTCAAATAATAAAAGGAGTCTGTCAAGGCTGTATATTGTCACCCTGCTTATTTAACTTATATGCAGAATACATCATGAGAAACGTTGGGCTGGAAGAAGCAAAAGCTGGAATCAAGATTGCTGGGAGAAATATCTACCTCAGATATGCAGATAACGTCACCCTTATGGCAGAAAGTGAAGAGGAACTAAAAAGCCTCTTGATGAAAGTGAAAGTGGAGAGTGAAAAAGTTGGCTTAAAGCTCAACATTGAGAAAACGAAGATTATGGCATCTGGTCCCATCACTTCATGGGAAATAGATGAGGAAACAGTGGAAACAGTGTCAGACTTTATATTTTGGGCTCCAAAATCACTGCAGATGGTGACTGCAGCCATGAAATTAAAAGACGCTTACTCCTTGGAAGAAAAGTTATGACCAACTTAGATAGCATATTGAAAAACAGACATTACTTTGCCAACAAAGGTCCTTCTAGTCAAGGCTATGGTTTTTCCAGCGGTCATGTATGGATGTGAGAGTTGGACTGTGAAGAAAGCTTAGCACCGAAGAATCGATGGTTTTGAACTGTGGTGTTGGAGAAGACTCTTGAGAGTCCCTTGGACTGCAAGGAGATCCAACCAGTCCATTATGAAGGAGATCAGCCCGGGATTTCTTTGGAAGGAATGATGCTAAAGCTGAAACTCCAGTACTTCAGCCACCTCATGTGAAGAGTTGACTCATTGGAAAAGACTCTGTTGCTGGGAGGGATTTGGGTCAGGAAGAGAAGGGGACGACAGGGGATGAGATGGCTGGATGGCATCACTAACTCGATGGACGTGAGTCTGAGTAAACTCCGGGTGTTGGTGATGGACAGGGGGGCCTGGTGTTCTGCGATTCTTGGGGTCACAAAGAGTCAGACACGTCTGAGCGACTGAACTGAACTGAACAGTGTTCAAGGGTTCCCTTTTCTCTGCACCATCTCCAGCATTTATCGTTTGTATACTTTTTGATAGCAGCCATTCTGACGGGCGTGAAATGGTACCTCATTGTGGTTTTGATTTGTATTTCTCTGATAATGAGTGATGTTTAGCATCTTTCCATGTGTTTGTTATCCATCTGTATGTCTTCTTTGGAGAAATGTCTCTTTAGTATTTTGACACATTTCTTGATTTTGTCATTTATTTTTCTGTTATTGAGCTACATGAGCTGCTTGTATTGTATAATTTTTGAGATTAATTTTTTTCAGTTGCTTCATTTGCTACTATTTTGTCCCATTCTGAAGGCTGCCTTTTCACCTTGCTTATAGTTCCCTTCACTGTGTAAAGTTTTTAAGTTTAATTAGGTCCACCACACTTATGGCAGAAAGTGAAGAAGAACTAAAGAGCCTCTTGATGAAAGTGAAAGAAGAGAGTGAAAAAGTTAGCTTAAAGCTCAACATTAAGAAAACTAATATCATGGCATCTGGTCCCATCACTTCATGGCAATAGATGGGGAAACAGTGGAAACAGTGGCTGACTTTATTTTTCTTGGCTCCAAAATTACTGTGGATGGTGATTGCAGCCATGAAATTGAAAGACATTTGCTCCTTGGAAGGAAAGTTATGACCAACCTAGATAGCATATTCAAAAGCAGAGACATTACTTTGCCAACAAAGGTCCATCTAGTCAAGGCTATGGTTTTTCCAGTAGCTGTGTATGGATGTGAGAGTCAGAGTATAAAGAAAAATGAGCACAGAAGAATTGATGCTTTTGAACTGTGGTGTTGGGAAGACTCTTGAGAGTCCCTTGGACTTCAAGGAGATACAACCAGTCCATCCTAAAGGAAATCAGTCCTGGGTGTTCATTGGAGGCACTGATGTTGAAGCTGAAACTCCAGTACTTTGGCCATCTGTTGCAGAGAGCTGACTCAGTCAAAAAGACCCTGATACTGGAAAAGATTGAGTGCAGGAGGAGAGGGGGACAACAGAGGATGAGATGGTTGAATGGCATCACTGACACAGTGGACATGGGTTTGGGTGGACTCCAGGAGTTGGTGATGGACAGGGAGGTCTGGCGTGCTGAGGTTCATGGTGTCACAAGAAGTCGGACACGGCTGAGCAACTGAACTGAACTGAACTTGTTTTATTTTTGCTTTCATCTCCATTAATCTGGAAGGTAAGTCATAGAGGATCCTGCTGTGATTTATGTCAGAGAGTGTTTTGTCTATTTTTTTTTTTTCCCCTCTAGGAGTTTTATAGTTTCTGGTCTTAAATTTAGATCTTTAATCCATTTTGAGTTTATTTTTGTGTATGGTGTTAGAAAGTGTTCTAGTTTCATTCTTTTACAAGTGGTTGGCCAGTTTTCCCAGCACCACTTGTTAAAGAGATTGTCTTTTCCCCATTGTATATACTTGCATTCTTCGTCAAAGATAAGGTGTCCATGGGTGTGTGGATTTATCTCTGAGCTTCCTATTTTATTCCATTGATCTATATTTCTGTCTTTGTGCCAGTATCTTACTCTCTTAATGACTGTAGCTTTGTAGTATAGTCTGAACTCAGGCAGGTTGATTCCTCCGGTTCCATTCTTCTTTCTCAAGATTTCTTTGGCTATTCAAGGTTTTGTTTTGTTTGTTTGTTTGTTTGTTTTGTATTTACATACCAATTGTGAGATTATTTGTTCTAGTTCTCTGAAAAATGCCATTGGTAGCTTGATACTGATTGCATTGAATTTATAGGTTGCTTTCAGTAGTATACTAATTTTCACTATATTAATTTGTCTGATCCATGAACATGGTATATTTCTCCATCTATTTATGTCATCTTTGATTTCTTTCAGCAGTGTTTTATAGTTTTCTGTATACAAGTCTTTTGTTTCTTGAGGTAGATTTTTTCTTAAGTATTTTATTCCTTTTGTTGCAATGGTGAATGGAATTGTTTCCTTAATTTCTGTTTCTGTTTTCTCATTGTTAGTGTATCAGAATGCAAGGGATCTCTCTGTGTTAATTGTATATCCTGCAACTTTACTATATTCATTAATTAGCTCTAGTAATATTCTGGTGGTGTATTTAGGGTTTTCTATGTAGAGGATCATGTCATCTGCAAACAGTTAGAGTTTTACTTCTTTTTCAATCTGGATTCCTTTTATTTCTTTCTCTTCTCTGATTGCTGTGGCTAAAACTTCCCCAACTATGTTGAATAGTAATGGTGAGAATGGGCACCCTTGTCTTGTTCCTGACTTTAGAGGGAGTGTTTTCAAGTTTTTACCATTGAGGAAAATGTTTGTTGTAGGTTTATCATATAAGGTTTTTATTATGTTGAGGTGTGTTCCTTCTATGCCTGCTTTCTGGAGAGTTTTTATCAAAAATGGATGTAGAATTTTGTCAGAGGCTTTCTCTGCATCTATTGAGATAACCATATGGTTTTTATCTCTCAATTTGTTAATGTGGTGTATCACATTTATTGATCTGTTAATTTTGAAGACTCCTTGCATCTCTGGAATAAAGCCCACTTGGTCATGATGTATGATATTTTTAATATGTTGTTGGATTCTGTTTGCTAGAATTTTGTTGAGGATTTTTGCATCTATGCTCATCAGTGATATTGGCCTGTAGTTTTCTTTTTTTCTGGCATATTTGTCTGGTTTTGGTATGAAAGTGATGGTGGCCTCATAGAATGAGTTTGGGAATTTACATTCTTCTGCAATTTTTTGGAAAAGTTTGAGTAGGATAGGTGTCAGCTGTTCTCTAAATTTTTGGTACAATTACATGTGAAGCCACCTGGTCCTGGGCTTTTTTTTTGTTGGAAGCTTTTTTATTACAGTTTCAATCTCCGTGCTTGTTAGGATCTGTAAAGGTTTTCTATTTCTTCCTGGTTCAGTTTTGGAAGGTTATACTTTTCTAAGAATTTGTCCATTTTTTTCCAAGTTGTCCATTTTATTGGCATGTAGTGTTTGATAGTAGTCTCTTATGACCCTTTGTATTTCTATGTTGTCTTGTGATTTCTCCTTTTTCATTTCTAATTTTGTTGAATTAATTCTTCTCCCTTTTTCTCTTGATGAGGCTGGCTTATGTTTGTCTATTTTATTTATCTTCTCAAGGAACCAGCTTTTTGTTTTGTTGATTTTTGCTATAGTCTTCTTTGTTTCTTTTTCATTTATTTCTGTCCTAATTTTAATGATTTCTTTCTTTCTACTAACCCTGGGCTTCTTCATTTCTTCTTTTTCTAGTTGCTCTAGGTGTAAAGTTAGGTCATTTATTTGATGTTTCTCTTGTTTCTTGAGGTAAGCTTGTAATGCTATGAACCTACCTCTTAGCTACTGAGTCCCATAGGTTTTGGGTTGTCATGTTTTCAGTTTCATTTGTTTCTATGCATATTTTTATTTCTTTTTTATTTCTTCTGTGATTTGTTGGTTTTTCAGAAGTGTGGTGTTTAGCCTCCATATGTTTTTATTTTTAATAGTTTGTTTCCCTGTAGTTGACGTTTAATCTTACCACATTTTGATCAGAAAGTATGTTTGAAATGATTTCAATTTTTTTTTTTTTTTTAATTTTCCAAGGCTAGATTTATGGCCCAGGATGTGATCTATTCTGGAGAATGTTCTGTGTGCACTTGAGAAAAAGGTGAAATTCATTGCTTTGTGATGAAATGTCCTATAGATATCAATTATGTCTTAATGGTCCATTGTATCATTTAAAGTTTGTGTTTCCTTGCTAATTTTGTTTAGTTGATCTATCCATAGTTGTGAGTGGGGTATTAAAGTCTTCCACTATTATTGTGTTACTGTTAATTTCTCCTATCATACTTGTTGGCATTTGCCTTTCATATTGTAGTGCCCCTATGTTGGGTGCAAATATGTTTATAATTTTTACATCTTCTTCTTGGATTGTTACATCTTCTTTGTGGATTGATCCTTTGATCATAACGTAGTGTCTTTCTTTGTCTTTTTTCATGGCCTTTATTTCAAAGTCTATTTTACCTGATATGAGTATTGCCATTTCAGCTTTCTTTTGGTCTCCATTTGCATGAAATATCTTTTTCCAGCCTTTCACTTTCAGTCTGTATGTATCCCTTGGTTTGAGGTGGGTTTCTTGTAGACAGCATATATAGGTGTCTTGTTTCTGTATCCAATCAGCCAGTCTTTGCTTTTTGATTGGGGCATTCAACCCATTTACATTTAAGGTAATTAATAAATATGATCCTATTGTCACTTTACTTTGTTGCTTTGGGTTTGAGTTTATAAACCTTTTCTGTATTTCCTGTCTAGAGAAGATCCTTTAGCATTTTTTGAAGAGCTGGTTTGGTGGTGCTAAATTCTCTCAGGTTTTGCTTGTCTGTAAAGATTTTGATTTCTCCTTCTTATTTGAATGAGGTCTTTGCTGGGTATAGTAATCTGGGCTGCAGGTTTTTCTCTTTCAACACTTTAAATATGTCCTGCCATTTCCTTCTGGCCTGAAGAGTTTCTATTGAAAGATCAGCCATTATCTTTATGGGAATCCCCTTGTGTGTTGTTTGTTTCTTTTCTCTTGCTGCTTTTAATATTTTTTCTTTGTGTTTGATCTTCATTAATTTGATTAATATGTGTCTTGGGGTGTTTTGCCTTGAGTTTATCCTGTTTGGGACTCTCTGGGCTTCTTGGACTTGGGTGGCTATATCCTTCCCCATTTTAGGGAAGTTTTCAATTATTATCTCCTCAAGTATTTTCTCATGGCCTTTCTTTTTGTTTTCTTCTTCTGGGACTCGTATGACTTGAATGTTGGTGTGTTTAACATTGTTAGGGTTAACAAGGTCTCTGAGCTTATTCTCATTTCATTTTATGCTTTTTTTTTTTCTTTTTCCTCTCTGCTTCATTTATTTTCACCACTCTATCTTCCACCTCACTTATCCTATCTTTTGTCTCAGTTATTCTACTGTTTGTTCCTTCCAGAGTGCCTTTGATCTCAGTTATTGCATTATTCATTATTGATTGACTCTTTTTTATTTCTTCTGGTCCTTGTTAAAGGATTACATTATTTCAATCCTTGTCTCTAGTCTATTTATCTGTAACTTCATTTTGTTTTCAAGATTTTGGATCATCTTTACTATCATTATTCTGAATTCTTTTTCAGTAGACTCCCTATCTCCTCCTTTTTGTTTGATTTGGTGGGCATTTATCATGTCTCTTTATTGTTGAATATTTATCTTCTAATTGATTTTATTCAGATTGTTGTGTTTGGGGTGCCCTTTCTGTAGGCTGGAAGTTTGTGGTTCCTTTTTATTGTGGAGGTTGCTCCTGTGGGTGGGGTTGGACTAGTGGCTTGTCAAGGTTTTCTGGTTAGGGAAGCTTGTGCCTGTGTTCTGCTGGGTGGAGCTGGGTCTCTTCTCTCTGGAGTGTAATGAAGTTTCCAGTAGTGAATTTAGAGGTATCTATGGGTTTGGTGTGACTTCAGGCAGCCTGTATATTAATGTTCAGGGCTGTGTTCTTGCATTGCTGGAGAATCAGCATGGTATGTCTTGCTCTGGAACTTGTTGGCTCTTGGGTGGAGCTTGCTTTTAGTATAGGCATGGAGGATTTTGGATGAGTTTTTATTGATTAATGTTCCCTGGAGTCAGGAGTTATTTGGTGTTTTCAAGTTTTGGATTTAAGCATCCTGCCTCTGGCTTTTAATCTTATTCTTACAGTATCCTCAAGACTTCTCCATCTGTACAGTATTGATGATAAAACATCTATGTTAATGGTGAAAAGATTCTCCACAGTGAGGAACACCCAGAGAGATTCAGAGTTACATGCAAAAGAGAAGAGGGAGGTGGGAGATAGAGGTGACCAGGAGGAGAAGGGGGAATCAAAAGGGGAGAGACCAATCTAGCCAGTAATCAGTTTCCTAAGTGTTCTCCACAGCCTGGAACACCCAGAGAGATACACAGAGTTAAGTAGAGAGGAAAAGGGGGAAAGAAGATACAGAGGTGAGCTTGAGGAGAAAAGGGAGGGTCAAAAGGGGACAGAGCAATCAAGCTAGTAATCACACCCCTAAGTAAAAATGGGTACTGAGGATTAGATTCTTAATGGTACAAAATTGATAACAAATACCAAAAAGCAAAGATTAAAAATCTAGAGTAGAGGTTAGACTCTCAAAAATAGAAAATTAAAATTATAAAACAAAATCAATCACAAAAGTTATTTTATATATGTACATGAAATTTGTTTTAAAAACAGGGTCTTTCTTTTTGCAAGGTAATACTAGGTTATAAAAATGAAAATTAAAAGAGTAATAAAGAAATTGACTTTTGTAAAAAAAGTTAAAAAGTGATAATAGTAAAAATATATCTAGGAATTTCTCTGGAGCTCTTGAGGGCAGTGTGGGGTCAGTTCAGTTTCAGATAGCTCCTTGTTCCAGCTTATACTTCTTCTCAAAGTCTATAGGCCCCTCCCAATGGTTAGTCAATGATAACTACAGGGTTTTAATCTGTTGCACCTGTCACTTCCAGAGCAGTTCCCTCTGTTTATTTCGGCTTTCTCTGTTTTCAAGTCTCTTCAGTGCCTAATTTCTGCCCTGACACAAGGGGGTGAAGGTGGTTACTTAGTTAGGCTCACTTGTTCAGTTGTGTTGTGGGGAGGGAGGAACACTGCAAACAAATATTACTGGTGTGTGTGGGGAGTGCTCGCAGTGTATGGACCACACTGGGTTTTTCCTAGCTCATGGGTGACATGTGCTTCTCCGGTCTACACTGCTCAGGCTCCAGGTTGCTCTGCAGAGTATCTGTCCAAAGCAGGCCCTGCATTTCGTGGACTCCCCAGGTCTAAGCTGCTCAGGTAGTCCACAAAGGTGCAGACTCAGTTCGGCGTGTGTTTTGTGCCCTTCCCAGGTCTGAACAGCTCAGGAGACCAGGTGTTTGGCAAGCATGCTGTCCCAGGTAGCCTGTGAATCTTAATCACCTCCCCAGTCCCAATCACTCGGTTTCCTGAGTACCCTACGAGAGCACCATCTCAGGTATGTCATGTGTCTCCTCTGGGGAGCTGATCTCTGGCTGCAACCCTCCTGGCAGATGTCAACCATCCAGGATCCCAGGAAGACTTGGTTAGCAACTGGGAGCCTGCTCAGTTTGGTCGAGGATGCCATCTCTGGGGCCAGGATTGCCCCTAGTCTTCTGGCTCTGGCTGTTGTCCGCCTGCCTCTCTGCCTCCAGTGGGGGATGGACCAGTCCACAGCCATCTAGCTTTCCTTTGGTATTCACTCAATCCTTTGTTCTGTGAGTGGGCCAGGTTGCACCTTAAGTTAGAGCTTTTGGGAGAAAGCTCTCTCTCTCTTTTATATTTTCCTCTCTCTGGGTATCCCACAGTTTGGGTTTCTATCTCACATTAGCTCCCTCAGATTGTCCTCAGGGCATTCAGGCCTGGTCCTTACCCTAAACATGCAATCTGCACCTCCCTGTCCAGCCCCACTCGCTGGTGGCAGAGGTGAGCGTCTGGGCTACTTCTCCACTGAGAGTTGAGGTTAGCCACCTATTCTGTGAGTTTTTGTTTTCTTTTTCCTTTCCTCTGGTTATGTTGCCCCCTGAGATTACAAAACTCTCCACAGATCAGCTGGTGAGAGGGTTTCCTGCTATTTGGAAACTTCTTCTCCTTCATGACTCCCTCCCCAGGATGGGTCTCCATCCCTAACTATTTTGGCTCTCTTTTTGTCTTTTATATTTTGCCCTACTTCTTTTTGAAGAGAATGGGCTGCCTTTCTGGGTGCCTGGTGTCCTCCGCCAGCATTCAAAAGTTGTTTTGTGGAAGTTGCTCAGCATTCAAATGATCTTTTGATGAATTTGTGGGGAAGAAAGTGGTCTCCCTATCCTTTTCCTCTGCCATCTTCTATATCTAAATAATTTAACTGTCAATTAGTCAACATTCTCTAAAACATAATAGCTCTAGTACTCCAATTTTGAAAATAGGTGGTGTGGTGTTATAATGGTGTCTTTAAATGTGCTTTTTGTTTACTTGACAATTTTTACTTATGAAATTAGACAGTAGCATAAACTCTTCAATGACATTTGACCAAAATAGTATCTAATGTTCTGTGTATATTAATTCCATAAAGGCTACATTATCTTTAAATAATTTAATTTATAACTTGTTAATATTGTCAATATTCTCAATAATATAATACTTCCATATTTACATTAAATTATATGATGAGAGTTAATATTTAACATTTGATCCCTTCAATTCTCACAGTATGTATTTTAAATTTGCCTTTGTTTTTGCTTACTGGTTACTTTCTTATAAGATTGGAGTAAGGCATGGGCTGTAGGAAAGCATTTAAACTAATTCTAATGACTTTAAATAAATTAACTATCTCTTAACTTCAGGGTTCTATGAAGTCCCTGTTTCCTAGACCATAAAGTATTTTTTTCTTCTTGTAATGCTTAACAACAGTTGTTATAACTGTCCATTTATTGTTCTTTTAAAATTTATTTATTTTAAATGAAACAAAGGTGACTATTTCTAATGATAAAAGGTACAATTCACAAAGAAGATACACTTTATAAACCATTAGACATCTTAATAACACAGAAACAGATACATGAAGCAAAAATCAAAGAAAAGAAAAAAATATATGGTCATAGTGAAACATATTAACATTTTTCTGAGAATATTTTATCAATTGCATAAAAAATAAGAATAAGAGCATCTTGAATGATATTATTAATAATTAATGGCATAATTAATCAATAATTCAATATAGCAGATTTATAATTAATTAATTTATACTAATCATATCTACACAAATATATTTAAGATTATATATTTCACAAATTGTTACTAAATATCCATGGGACATTTAGAAAAGTTGGCAAAAATATAAACATTACAAAATTTCAAAAAGTGGAATTATTGTATATGTATGTGACTCAGTTATACATATACATATACTTTATTTTTGAACATATTTTCCATTATAGGTTATTACAAGATATTGACTATTGTTCCTTGTGATGCACAGTAAACCTTTGTTGGTTTTTGCATATATATATATATATTTTTTTTTAATTAGAAATCTGTTATGCTATTCATACTAAGTCAAACAAGTAAGATCCAAATGTCATAAAGTTTTTAGTTAGGCAAAAATTCATAAGTATTATAAAATATATATATTTTCATATTATTTACTTATATTCATGCATCAGTACATGAATATTCAAGCTGGATTCTAGTAAAGGAGGAGGAACCAGAGACCAAATTGCCAACATCTGCTAGATCAAACAAAAAACAAGAGAATTACAGAAAAAAAAAAAAATCTACTTCTGCTTCATTGACTATACTAAAACCTTTGACCATGTGTATCACAACAAACTGTGGATAATTCTTAAAGATATGGGAATATCAGACCACCTTACCGGACTCCTGAGAAATCTGTATGCGGTTTAGAAGCAACAGTAGAACTGCATATGTAACAATAGAGTGGTTCAAAATTAGGAGAGGAGTACATCAAGGCTGTATATTGTCACCCTGCTAATTTAACTTACATGCAGAATACATCATGTCAAATGCTGGGCTTAAAGGAAGAGAAAGCTGGAAACAAGATTGTCAGGAGAAATATCAAGAGCCTCAGATATGCAAATGACACCATCCTTAAGGCAGAAAGTGAAGAGGAACTAAAGAGACTCCTGATGAAAGTGAAAAAGGAGAGTGAAAAAGTTGGCTTAAAACTCAACATTCAAAAAATGAAGATCATAGCATCCGATCCCATCACTTCATGTCAAATAGAGAAACAATGGAAACAGTTATAGGAATTATTTTCTTGGGCTCCAAAATCACTGCAGATGGTGACTGCAGACATGAAATTAAAAGACACTTACTCCTTGGAAGAAAAGCTATGACAAACCTGCTGCTGCTGCTAAGTCGCTTCAGTCGTGTCTGACTCTGTGCGACCCCATAGACGGAAGCCCACCAGGCTCCCCTGTCCCTGGGATTGTCCAGGCAAGAGCACTGGAGTGGGTGCCATTTCCTTCCCCAATGCATGAAAGTGAAAAGTGAAAGGGAAGTTGCTCAGTCGTGTCCGCCTCTTAGCTACCCCATGGACTATAGCCTACCAGGCTCCTCCATCCATGGGATTTTCCAGGCAAAAGTACTGGAGTGGGGTGCCATTGCCTTCTCCTATGACAAACCTAGACAGTATATTAAAAAACAGAGACATTGCTTTGCTGATAAATGTCCGTCTAGTCAAAGATATGGTTTTCCCAGTAGTGATGTATGAATGTGAGTTGGACCAGAAAAGAAAACTGAGCACCAAAAAAATGATGCTTTTGTACTGTGGTGCTGGAGAATACTCTTGAGAGTCCCTTGAACTGCAAGGAGATCAAACCAATCAATGCTAAAGGAAATCAGTACTGAATATGCATTGGAAGGACTGATGCTGAAGCTGAAGCTCCAACACTTTGGCGACCTGATGTGAAGAGCCAACTCCTTAGAAAAGACCCTGATGCTGGGAAAAACTGAAAACAGGAGGAGAAAGGGATGACAGAGGATGTCATTCTCTAGTGGATGGCATCACGGACTCAATGGACATGAGTTTGAGCAACCTCAAGGAGATAGTGAAGGGCAGGGAATCCAGGCATGCTGCAATCCATGGTGCTGCAAAGTGTTGGACACAATTGAGCAACAAAAACTTTTCTACTATGTTTGACACAGGCTTGAGAAAGAACATTAAAAAAAAAAGTAGAAGAGATGGACAAATTGGAAAATATAAACTAAATGAAATGGGAGCACTGAAGATGAAATAGAAAATGTGGGAAAAAAAACTAGATAAAAGTAAAAGATACTCATACAATTCCATTGTTTTTAAACATGGCAGCACGTTAGAGACATATCTGAAGTTCTGGCAAAATAAAAAATGAATACTTGGGCATTTTTATTTTTCAAAAAATTCCAAGTTAATTCTGATAAGCATATGGATTTTAAAAAGTGATTTCAGGTTTTTCTATAAAATGATAGCTTTGGTGATATACAATTCTATTATTTTTTGTTGTTATTGACCATCTATCAGTTTTAACAATCAATAGCCACATACAAAAATAAGATAATTGCAATTTCAGTCCATAATAGGAACACAATTAATCTAACAATATAAAATAGTTACATACAATTTAGTGGGTCAAACAGAATGATGTGGTAAGTAGAAATGCATACATGCACGTTTTCATCTGTTTAGCCAGTCTGTGCTGTTTGGTTGCTACATTTAATCAATTTACATTTAGGGTAATTATTGATATATATGGGGCTTCCCTAGCGGCATAGTGGTAAATAATCCACCTACAATGCATGAGACACAGGTGATGCCAGTTCAATCCCTGGATCAGGACGATCCCCTGGAAGAGGAAATGGCAACTCACTATAGTATTCTTGCTGGGATAATACCATGGTCAAAGGAACCTGGCAAACTAGAGTTCATGGGGTCGCATGGGGTCATAAAGAGTCAGACACAATTGAGCAACTGAGCATCATGCATGCATTGATATATATATATATATATATATATATATATATATATATGCAAATATATACATATATCAATGCATGCATGCATGCATGCTCAGTTGCTCAATTGTGTCTGACTATTTATGACTCCATGGGACCCCATGAACTCTAGTTTGCCAGGTTCCTTTGACCATGGTATTATCCCAGCAAGAATACTATAGTGAGTTGCCATTTCCTCTTCCAGGGGAGCTTACTCCTTGGAAGGAAAGTCATGACCAACCTAGACAGCATATTCAAAAGCAGAGACATTACTTTGCCAACAAAGGTTCGTCTAGTCAAGGCTATGGTTTTTCCTGTGGTCATGTATGGATGTGAGAGTTGGACTGTGAAGAAGGCTGAGCGCCAAAGAATTGATGCTTTTGAACTGTGGTGTTGGAGAAGACTCTTGAGAGTCCCTTGGACTGCAAGGAGTTCCAACCAGTCCATTCTGAAGGAGATCAGCCCTGGGATTTCTTTGGAAGGAATGATGCTAAAGCCAAAACTCCAGTACTTTGGCCACCTCATGCGAAGAGTTTACTCATTGGAAAAGACTCTGATGCTGGGAGGGATTGGGTTAGGAGGAGAAGGGGATGACAGAGGATGAGATGGCTGGATGGCATCACTGACTCGATGGACATGAGTCTGAGTGAACTCTGGGAGTTGGTGATGGACAGGGAGGCCTGGTGTGCTGCGATTCATGGAGTTGCAAAGAGTAAGACACGACTGAGCGACTGATCTGATATATATATATATATATATATATATATATATATATATATATATATATATATATATATGAGCTTTCCTGGTAGCTCAGCTGGTAAAGACTCTGCCTGCATTTGGTAAAGTATCTGCCTGCAATGTGGGAGATCTGGGCTTGATCCTGGGTTGGGAAAATACCCTGGAGGAGGGCATGATAACCCCTCCAGTATTCTTGCCTGGAGAATCCCATGGACAGAGGAGCCTGGTGAACTACAGTTCACGGGGTCTCAAAGAGTTGGACACAACTAAGCAACTAAGTAGAACATATAGCACTCAATCCTATTACCATTTTCATAATTGTTTCGGGTTTATTTTCTTTAGGTAGGGCTTTTCCTTCTCTTGCTTCTTGCCTAAAGAAGTTAGATCCTGAAATCCTCATTGCGAAATTCAGACTTAAATTGAAGAAAGTAGGGGAAAACCACTAGATCATTCAAATATGAACTAAGTCAAATCCCTTATAATTATACAGTGGAAGTGATAAATAGATTCAAGGGATTAGATCTAAGAGAGAGTGCCTGAAGAACTATGGACAGAGGTTCATGGAATTATACAGGAGGCAGTGATCAAGACCATCCTGCAGAAAAAGAAATGGAAAAAGGTAAAATGGCTGTCTGAGGAGGCCTTACGAATACCCGAGAAAAGAAGAGAAGGTAAAGGCAATGGAGAAAATGAAAGATATACCCAATAAGAATTCAGAGTTCCAAAGAAAGCAAGGAAAAATAAGAAAGTCTTCCTCTGTGATCAATGCAAAGAAATAGAGGAAAACAATAGAATGGGAACTACTACAGATCTCTTCAAGAAAATTAGAGATACGAAGGGAAATTTTCATGCAAAGAGGAACAAAATAAAGGATTGAAATGATATGGAAATAACAGAAGCAGATGATATTAAGAAAAGGTGACAAGAAAACATGGAAGAACTACACAAAAAAAGAACTTAAAGACCCAGATAACCACGATGGTGTGATTACTTACTTAGAGCCAGACATCCTGGTGTCCAAAGTCAAGTAGGCCTTGACTTTGCATTACTACGAACAAAGCATCACTATGAGCAAAGCTAGTGGAGTAGATGGATTTCCAGCTGAAATATTTTAAATCCTAAAAGATGATGCTGTAAACGTGCTGCACTCAATATGCTAGCAAATTTGGAAAACTAAGCAGTGGCCACAGGACTGGAAAAGGTGTTTTCATTGCAATCCCAAAGAAAGGCAATGACATAGAGTGTCCAAACTATTGCACAATTGCACTCATCTCAAATGCTAGCAAAGTAATGCTCAAAATTCTTCAAGCCAGGCTCCAACAGTATATGAACTGGGAATCCAGATGTTCAAGATGGATTTAGAAAAAGCAGATGAATAAGAGATCAAATTACCAACATCCATTGGATCACAGAAAAAGCAAGACTGTTACAGAAAGATATTTATTTCTGCTTTATTGACTATTCCAAAGCCTTTGTGTGGATCACAACAAAGTGTGGAAAATTCTTAAAAAGATGAGAATACCAGACCACCTGACCTGCCTCCTGATAAATCTGTATGCAGGTCAATAAGCAATAGTTAAAGCCACACATGGAACAAAAGAGTGCTTCCAAATTGGGAAAGGAGTATGTCAAAGCTGTATATTGTCATCCTGCTTATTTAACTTATATGAAGACTACATCATGTGAAACCCTGGGCTGGATAAAGCTCAAGCTGGAATCAAGATTGCTGAGATAAATATCAATAACCTCAGATATGCAAATAACACCACTCTTATGGAAGAAAGCAAAGAGGAACTAAAGAGCCTCTTAATCAAAGTGAAAGAGGAGAGTGAAAAAGCTGGCTTAAAATTCAAAATTCAGAAAATGAACATTGGCATCCAGTCCCATCAGTTCATGGCAAATAGATGGGGAAACAATGGACACAGTGACAGGCTTAATTTCTTGGGCTCTAAAATAACTGCAGATGGTGACAGCAGTCATGAAATTAAAAAAAAAAAAAAATCACCTGCTCCTTGGAAGATAAGCTGTGACCAACCTAGACAACATATTAAAAAGCAGAGACATTACTTTGCTGACAAAGGTCTCTCTAGTCAAAGCTATGGTTTTCCCAGTAGTTATGCATGAATGTGAAGGTTGGACTATAAAGAAAGCTAAGTGTCAAATAATTGATGTGTTTGAAACTTTGCAATTAAATACTCTTGAGAGTCCATTGGCCTGCAAGGAGATCCAATCAGTCCATCCTAAAGGAGATCAGTCCTGGGTGTTCATTGGAGGGACTGATGTTGAAGCTGAAACTCCAATACTTTGGCCACCTGATGTGGAGAGCTGACTCAGTTGAAAAGACCCTGATGCTGGGAAAGGTTGAAGGCAGGAGGAGAAGGGGATGACAGAGGATGAAATAGTTGAATGGAGTCACCAACTCGATGGACTTGTATTTGAGCAATCTCTGGGAGTTGATGACAGACAGGAAGCCTGGTGAGATGCAGTCCATGGGATTGCAAAGAGTTGGACATGGATGAGTGGCTGAACTGAACTGAAGATAGAAGAAAGTTAAAAATCAGAGCCTATTATACAGATTGAAGTAAGTCTGAAAGAGAAAAATGCATCATCTGATAGTTCATATATATGGAATCTAGAAAATGGCACTGATAAACCTATTCACTGGGCAGCAATGGAGTTACAGATGTAGAGAACAGACTTATGGACAGGGTAGGGGAAAGGAAGGAGAGGGTGACATGAATGGAGAGAGTAGCATGGGAGCATAAACACTAGCATATGCAAAAGAGACAGCCAATGGAAATTTGTGTATTACTCAGGGAATTCAAGCTGGTGCTCCGAAATAACCTAGAGGAGTGAGAAAGGGAGAGAGGTTTGAGGGAAATTCAAGAGTGAGGGGACATATGCACACTTGTGGTTAATTCATGATGATGTATGACAGAAGTCAAACCAAAGCAATCATCAATCAATTAAAAATAAACAAATATATAAGTTTAAAAAAAGTCAGCCCCGGCTAACTAAAAAGATTTCTGATTACCTGGAGATGGAAAAGGTGGGAAAAAATGTTTAGGTGTGAGCATATGTTCACTAATATTGATTGTGAAGAAGCTCCGATGAGTGTATGCATATTATTGTTGTTATTCAATTGCTCAGCTGTGTAGGATTGTTTATGGCCCCATAGACTGCAGCACACCAGGCCTCCCTGCCCTTCACCATCTCCCAGAGCTTGCTCAAACTCATGTTCATTGAGTCGTTGATGCCATCAAACCAACCCATCTGTCGTTCTCTTCTCCAGTAAATTATACCCCTTAAATGCTCATTATAATCCTACTATCACAGTCAATTCACATTAATATGGCTTGTTTGGGGCCATGCAGAACATGTAGTTTAAAATTACAAATTACTAAAGTTCTGGAAAGAGAGCTCCATTGGCTGAGATTGTCTGAGATGGTTGTATGAAGTTATGAGAAATTGAAATCTGTCTTGAATAAGGTACAAAGTGATAAAGGGGCAAGAAGACCAGTTCGTTTAATATATGGTATTGTTGTTGTCAACTTTGGTGAACATGGAAACCATGGGAAAGCTTGTTATCAATTTGTATATTTGTGCTGTATATGCAATCTTATTTAAATTGAGTTAGGGCCTATGATTTTGATTTTGCACTGAAAACAAAACAAAACAAAAATATCTTGACTCCTGATTATTCTGATAAACTTTCTCTTTGGATCTTAGGCTGTATTCAGGGAGTAATTCTCTCAAATCATGCTTTAATTTGCTAAATATATAATGGTCAGAAATGATTCAGGGTAATTTCAAAGTATCTACATATATAAAACTCCAAGGAAGATGTAGTAATTGAAGTTTGATTTTGAATTTCTAAGCCCATTTTATCACTAACCAATATCTAATCTCATCATTTTTTTACTATAATCCTGGATGAAAGTAATAGGTAATTATTTATTTTAGTTATATGTTATCTGTTGATGCTTTTAAATTTTTTATTAAATACTCAACTTTGCCTTTTCAAATATTTTATTCCTAGAAAAGAAAACAAAACAAAATTAAAAAAAAAAAACTTTCATTTTTCTTGTTCTATAAACAAGATGGAAATTATTTGAAAAAATATTTTCTAATCAGATTTTTGTAAAGAGATATTCTGCAATGCTAGATCTTACTGGACAGCTCTAAGTCAATTTTGTAAGTAATGCCCTCTAAAGGAAAATAAAGTAGCAATCACATCTGGCTTAAAAAGTAGACAAATGAATTTCATTTTATTTGGGGTTGAATTTTTTTTCTCAAAAATTACTGATTTATGTGACTGTCATGTGTGAATACATATAACACAACTTTCTCAGATTGAATCCAATTGATTTTCTATAACAATGCCAAGCATTCAATTCATCACAGGAGCAGTGACACTGTGATAAATAATCTGTTCACAAAGAAGGTGATTCTTTTCTCCTTAAATACATAGGTAAATATTGTTTGTTTTTGCTCTTTCTATCTACGGATGCTAAAATGTTTTGAGTCCTCAGTTTTAGAATGTTCTTAATTACTAACCATTAACCATGAAAAACTGTTTTCCCTATGACCTTCCTTTCAGCATTACAGATGTTAGACCTGATTTAAGATCTGAGTTAAGAAGTGATATTATAGAACTGACTTCCAGACTACTTTGCAAATGGTAGGAAATATACAGTGCACCATGAAATTCTGGAAGTCTGCTCTGATTGTACTTAAGAATACAGCAGAAGAGTTGCTTTGAGACATATGATTTTTCTCAGAAAATGTGAAAAAGAAGTCTAACAAGTTCTATACTTACATTGCTGAAATATACCTCTTATGAACTTTGCTATTATTATTATTTTTAATAATCATATTTTTGTGATCACTTACTATTACTTATTTAAATGAAATAGGTGAAACATCATGATTAATTTATACATTTCTGTTTTATAAGGGAGGCTTCCCAGGTGGGTCAGTGGTAAAGAATCCACCTGTAAATACAGGAGACACAGAAGAAGTGGGTTCAATCCCTAGGTCAGAAAGATCCCCTGAAGGAGGAAATGGCACTCCAATATTCTTGCCTGGAGAATTCCATGGACAGAGGAGTCTGGTGGGCTACAGCCCATGGGTCTCAAAGAGTTGGACATGACTGAGCATGCATATGCATGCACAAGCTACCCAGTAAATCTATGTATTAAATATGTTACCCTTTGTATTATTTTTATTCTATTTTTTATTATATATAATTTGCCAGTACAAAATTTCAACTGTATGATTTGAAAGTAACTTTTAAATATTTGTGAAAAGATAATATCATAGTAGTGTTTTAAAAGCATACAGAAGTGAGGCAGATTCGGATAAGTGAAGGTGAAATTCAGAAAGAAAGACAATTAATTCATATCTACATTCTAAGGATTACCATGATGTGACAAATAAACTGTACATTACTCTCATAAAATTTTCAATAATGTTACTAATATAATTCCTAATACTAAAGAGTGGTTACTATGAGCCATGAACTTTTTTAATGCTCTAAAATATCTTATTTGTCACACAAGAACCTATCAAGAGATACAGTAATTATACCCATTTTACAGATAAAGAAATTGAGATATAAAAATGGTAGATCACTTGCCCAAAATAATAAAGTGTGAATAAGATATAACCTTAGAATTTGCCTCTCAGGGTGACACTTTTGACCACTATGTGTGTGTTTTGTTTCATATCCATGCAATTAGATATAAATCCGTGTTATATACATATACATATACATCAAATTGGCAATATCTATTATCTTTCCTACTGGATATATCTAGCACATCATTTTCCTTTCCTTTACCCCAGATCATTCTATTTTAGATTCTTACATTGCAAATCTACCTCAATATTTTATTAGATTTCTTGTCTTTTAAATCTTTGTTGTCACTTATTTAATCCGTATATCACAATTGATGCCTCCCTTGGCCTTACTTCTCTCCAACTATTCAAGGCTACTCATTAATAATAGGACCCTGCATATATGGAGTTTAAAAGGCAGATTATTTCATAAAGTGGTCTATTATTTCCTTATCTTGTGTTGCATCCACACTACTTCTTCCATGTTAAAAATTTTAGGCCTTTCACTTCAATCTGTCTCAACTCTATATTATTTGTCAATGACTGCATGAGGATATTAAAATATTTAAAACTGATCATAATAAACATCCACTTATGTAGGCATTTCTATACAAATTTTTACTCTGAATTCCAATTAAATTTACTATGTTTACTCATTTGGTTCCTTTTTTACAATGGCAATATGTATTTTAAATTTTTGTACTTGGGTAAAATTCAAACTTTAAGGGTTAATATCTTTTATTTTACTTTCATGAAACAATTTATATGTGAAGGTCTAGATTTGTTTTTTATATTTGGTAAATATTTGCTATAACTTTATTTTTTTAGAATTTATTGATTAAGAAACAGTAAAGAAATAACAAGAATAATGTAATTTCATCCACCTCATTAGAACTGATTCAAATGTATTCTTTTTAATGGCTGAATAATACTCCATTGTCTATATGTACCACAGCTTTCTTATCCATTCATCTGCTGATGGACATCTAGGTTGTTTCCATGTCCTGGCTATTATAAACAGTGCTGAGTGAAGTAAGCCAGAAAGAAAAACACCAATACAGTATACTAACGCATATATATGGAATTTAGAAAGATGGTAACAATAACCCTGTGTATGAGACAGCAAAATAGACACTGATGTATAGAACAGTCTTATGGACTCTGTGGGAGAGGGAGAGGGTGGGAAGATGTGGGAGAATGGCATTGAAACATGTAAAATATCATGTATGAAACGAGTTTCCAGTCCAGGTTCGATGCACGATACTGGATGCTTGGGGCTGGTGCACTGGGACGACCCAGAGGGATGGAATGGGGAGGGAGGAGGGAGGAGGGTTCAGGATGGGGAACACATGTATACCTGTGGCGGGTTCATTTTGATATTTGGCAAAACTAATACAGTTATGTAAAGTTTAAAAATAAAATAAAATTAAAAAAAAAAGATTTAAATAAATAAAATGAATAAGAGGAGAAAAAAAAAGAATAATGTAATTAAATTTTCAAATAATTAAGTTAAACTGCTCTTTTTCTCAAAGGATAGCAAAAGTTACTGCAAACCTAATATAGTAATTTTACATGGTTTACTTCAATAGTTGGAGAGAAAACAGTGATTCTGATTTCCTTGATGAAGTAACTGAACTGACTAGATGTGGGTGGCTATTATTTGAACTTATTTTTATAAGTGTGCTGTCACTATTTGTCTGAATTACACTGTCACTCCTTCAAGGTGAAAGAACTGAATTTAATTTCAATCCACTGATGTAATACTTGAAGAAATGTGTGAATTATTTTATACAATAAAGTTCACTTCATAAGAGTCCTCTTTGTATTGACTTTTTATGTATGCAACTTAAATATAAGAAAAGCAGAGAGCATTATTTAAAAGGAAAAAATTGGGGAACATATTTTGGAAATTAAATACATTGATAATATTTAAATAAGAAAACTATGACATAATTTCTGGTTATAATTTGTATGTGATATAATTAGCAAGGGTTTTTCTTTTTTTCCTTTTTTTTTTTGTATACAGGATGTTTAATATTGCTAACAGAGAGGGACAGTTGCAGAGGACCCTTCCTTGTGGGCCTCGGTTCTTGGTAAGGACACAAAGGAGAATCTGATGTCTTACCTGTGGCAAAAGCAAGTCTATTGAAGAAAGAACAGAAAGAACACCTCAAGCAAGACATGGGCCAAGCCAAGAGAGACACTGATATCGGAATAATGAAGTTAGGGGTTTTCAAGACAGTGCTTTCACATATTCATCTAGGTAGGCATGGACCGACAGTTTTGATTGACAGTTGCAAGTTACATAACAACAGGCTCTATTGTGCATATCTTTCCCATAATTCAGTCAGTTATAATCAGATGTATGTACATATAAAATATTTATGAACCTTTTATAGGCTGTCCAAAGTCACTTGGACACACTGAAATGCACATAGCTGAGTATCAAGGGCACATGTGCAAGAGTTTGAGAAGTCCCTGTGGTTAGTTTGTATCCACTGTGCCTAGAGCTCATATACCTGAAAGTCTCTGTGGTTAATCTGCAGCATATCTGTGAGATCTCATGGGCTGCACTGGGGCAGGTCTTGGGTGGGGTTTGGAGTTCAGCTTGAATCTTTTTTGGCTAGGCCACCCCTCCTTACTCATGCTAACTTCCTACCCAGCACGTCCCCCA